>NW_028277173.1:13292142-13444285 GCF_051122295.1 Plectrocnemia conspersa
AAAATAAATTATTTTAAAAGTCTAGTTATTGCATTATATATATATATAAAAAAAATAAACTTAAAAAAGATATGTTACATGAAAAGCGAATCAAATTTTAATTATGCTTTATTTTATATTACATGAATTCTTTAAAAAATATGAAACATACATGTAACATATCAAATTTTATCTTAAAAATCTTAGTTAAGAAAATTGGCAAAATGACAAAATAATAATCGCTTACTAACCTATGATACGTCCTAAAACCCATTTATTACATAGCATATATAAAAATATATTTTATGTACTTAAAAGTACGTAAAATATATTTTTTCCTAACATCATATTTAATAGTTATTTACTATTATTATATATTTTATATCACGAAAAAATATGTAATATGTTTAGATGCAATGATTAACTTTTTATATACAGGATTATATAAAATCAAAACATTAAATATTATATTATTTATAAAGCAGTATTAACATCTCATAATAAAGTATTGTTCAAATATTTAATTGATGGTTCTAAAACATCATTATTATAATGCGATGTTTTCAAAACAATTGATGCGAAATTAAACAAATAACGACACAACGTGAGCTTTTCTTTCAACAAGAAAAGCATTACCATTATCAACAAGACAAATTCTCAGGACGTGAAAACACAATCAACTTTTGTCATTAGATACGATCAATAAATTATATTAAAGTACATTATATAAGCTATATATAATATTATACGAAATATGATGTTATTCACACACTTTTAAAATATGACTTGGATGTTCTCTCAGGCAGGAAATGTCAATTTTGCGCGGCGTTTAAGGGTGGAAGTTCAGCATCCCTTCAAACAGCCACCCCGCAATTTGCGATTTACCTTCATCATCTTGACAAACTTTTTTAACAGGGCGGGGCCGAATCGCAAGTGTCGTTAAACTTTCGGTCGTTTTTCCTAGCCCGGTAAACTCAAATTTCATACTTTGATCCTCGGTCAGATATTATGCGGCAGCTAATTAAAAGCTCGTGATTAATTCAAGGAATTAAATATTAAAAAAATGAAACTAAGTGATCTCGTAAAAAATTCTCAAAACAATCTGCTGGTTGGAATAATGTATACTGTCCGATATTAAAAGTCGCTCTTGGGGACAGAACTTTGAATACGAACGACAAACACAGATCTTTTCTTATATAATACTTGTGAGTAATTACAAAAAATACTAATAAAAAAAAGAGGGCTTGATTGTGTTTCACATCAAACAAAAAATGAACAAATAAAATAAAACCCTTTCGTAAATATCTATTGCTAAATCTAGATTATAATAATTATGAATAATTAACTCTACTTCAGCGTAACGAAATGATATTGCTCCAATCCTTAAATAATGGCATATATAGATACTATGGTTATAATATATTATATTATGGCTGATTTGTAAATATTTGTAATTAACAGTTAAAATTCTTGTTACGCTACCAAATAAGCAATTTTCAAGTATTATCATATAAGATAAGATAAATATAATAAAATTTCTCGTTGCGCAAAAACAGATTTTTAAAATCAACTTATTATAATGAAATTATTTGTGTAGCCTTTTTAAACTTTAAAGACAGACTAGGCATCTAATACTATTTTCTTTTGAGAGCTTTTAAGTCGAAAAATAATCTATAGCAATTATTTAATGATTTGGTAATACGATTTCGTTTAAAAACTCATTAAGGTTGTCTCAATTAAATTTTAATAATTAGGTGAAGTAAATCAATTTGATTTATTAATTCATTTTTAGGCTGTCAATCAACATGTCTGAAAAACATCGTCAATTAGAAATCATATATATGTAACTGTAATTAGGAGCGTGTATCTGCCAGCATATATACTATATATTGTATACTCTAATCGTGACATTGCGACATAAATTTGACATGGGAAAAACTATTTTATCAAAAAACTAAATGGTTGTGATATTGAGCGACTGTTCATGTAACTATAAAAAAATTATTTATTTAACCTTTTGGCTATTTAAATTATGTCCAATAAAGAAAACCAAAAACAGAGAAATAAAAAGTATGTGCGTTTTGAAACCACGTTATAAAATTAATATTGTCATTTTAATAAGTATCTAAGCACTTATCAAAATATTATTGAAAAAAGTTTCAAATAAAAAGTACAAATTCAAAGTAGAACGTTAGATTACATTTCAAATCGCTAATTTTCATGAGGACAGATAAATTGAAAGACAAACTTATAGAATTACAGTATACTCTCGATTATTTGAGCTAATGCTGGGGAGGATAATCCGGATAATCATATATTAATTATAATATATTGACAATACAGATAAAAAAAAATATTTATTAAGAATATGTTTCTCGTTTGCTTTTGAGAATCTCTTAATATTTTTTAATAGCTATTATATCGTTACATTCGAATCCTTTTGTCGATATAGCTCAGTAAAGTTTTAACATAAGTCAATGTCGTATTGTGACTAATGTAATTATTAGTATCTTCTTTACTCGTATTCTCACTCCCAATCACTCCCTTCCTCTTATGTTTGAATGACAATAGAAACGATATCCGCGTCATTCAAGCATTGAAAATCCGGATAATTTAAATCCCGATTAAATCATTGCATAATGCTTTCCCGATCGACATAGTATTTTTAAAGTATTTATATATAATATATAAAATACATAAAATAGTTTAAACTTTCAATTAACTGCATATTCCAGATATATCACTTAACTCTTCAGAATTCAATAAAGATATTTCTACGTTAGGAAGAATCTTTTTCCACAATCGAAAAGTGTTACTGACTTTAATTTTGACCAAGCTTGTGCTATTCCATGTATAGTATCCAATGTCATCATCTTCCGCAGCATGAGTTTTGAAAAGACCGTTTTATTGATGAATTAGCACCTTGTCCATGGGTTAAAATAAACTTGTAATAATTAGACGGTAAAAATGTTGCAACCATAAGACCGTCGTTCGTTTTCAAGAAAAAGCAATATCTATTAACAATACTGATTTCTATGGCAACCATTTCCTTTTTAAAAAAAACTCTCACTAAACAAAAGCATTACAACAAAGCATGTCACACCACACCGTTTAAATTTATTTGAAGCACGGATAATCCGCACCCAGATAAACGAGAGTATTTGATAGTACAGATTACTGTTTTTTTTGATCCTTCAAGCAGAATAAAAATTAATTCCAATTACTCATATATTATATTCTAACCCATGCAAGCTAAGTTTAAAGTAAGTTTGATTACATTCCGGTCCTTCATACATAACGCAATTTTCCTAATCTACCTAGCTCACGTCGTCGGGGTCTTTCCACAATATTTCATCCGTTGCCTAATACGTACATACATATGGATAATATTCAAAGGAGACAGTGGCGTATACAGTGTACCACGCATATTTTGGAAGCTCTCCCGAAAGGAGCTGGTCGAAAAATTTGCCTAAGCCCCCGACCATAAATCATTACCGAGGCATCTTTCCACCTATACCCACACAAGCACGGAATAGCAACTTTTCAAACGGATATGAAAACATCTCATTTCGAGCTGTAAACTTTTCGCATTTCTCGCGAAAAACAATAATCGCCGCAGATAAAGGGACGGCGTGGTAACATCGCAATGACAAACTGCTCAAGTTTCCTGACTAACACAAACGTTTTCACAAAGGAGAGTCTAGCGCGTTTACTTTTTACTCTATGGATAAAGATTCACAAAAAACTCATACTATGTGGTGTTGGAGTATACCTGCAAATGATGTATTTTCAATGGTCCGAAAGTGGATGCGAGCTGGACGTAGCGTGCTAAAAACGACCAAACAATAGAATAATGGTATCCGCTATCCAATATCGAACTCTTACAAGATTAAAAAATAACGATGCTGCGATATGCTTTGAAGCATCTCTTTTGGTCTAATACAGAGGTCTTCAAACTTTTTAATAACCTACACAAAGATTCAAAAAGTCTATAACTATACTGAATTAATATAATTACATAATGTATATTATATATAATATTTTATTATTCAAAATTTTTAGATAATTTTGGAGAAATCGAGAAGCGAAAAGGAGAATTCTCTTTTCTCGTGAAATTAAAAACATCGAAAAACCAGACTAAGCATTACGCTTGGATTATATACAACAATGCTAATACCTACGATTATATATTTTTAATACTACTACGTAATATTATTTACTGAAATGCTAATCCTTTTTATGTTAACTAGTAAATCCTAAATTAAATTAATTTTAATAAATGCATGATATATTATAATTAGCTAGAAAATTACTAATTATAATTTCGTTCAATAATTGCATTTTAATTGTTTATTAAAAATCATAAACATTTAAGAAATATAAAACATTATTATTATTAATTATATTCGATTAAATATGTACTTAAATTATAATAAATAACATATAAAGAAAACTTATTTTATATATTCAAATAATATAGAAACTGAATTACAAAAGGATATCAATAATATATACACCAACAATGGTCACATTCATAAATGTATTTAGTGTTCACACATCCAACAATAATAACATGTGGGTCAAATCGCCTCTTTCGATTATAGTCGGACCTTGGTTGGTACGTTTAGTACACAAAGAACGCCTTCAAACTAATGCGGAAAGGACGAACGATTACATTATTATAAATTTGTATTAAAAATAAATAATCATTTTGATAAAAAAAAGCGCGATAGAGATAATAAAAGGTAAAAAAGGATATCACTAAGCTGATGTACACAACATATAGAAGGTATAAAAGGGTAGCGATTTTTCAGGAAATATAACCGATAAAACCATAAGACAATCGAATCGAGATCTGATTTATT
The DNA here is from genome assembly GCF_051122295.1 of Plectrocnemia conspersa. Taxonomy (NCBI): domain Eukaryota; kingdom Metazoa; phylum Arthropoda; class Insecta; order Trichoptera; family Polycentropodidae; genus Plectrocnemia; species Plectrocnemia conspersa. The sequence continues at coordinate 13,296,987 of NW_028277173.1, forward strand.
CATAGCAATTTTAAAATGTAATTGCGTATAAAAAAGCTTTTTTCAGTGAAGATAATCTGAGCAAACCGCTGATTTAATCCGAGAATTTATTATAACGTGAAAATGCTGTTCGAGTTAGGAACATGCGTATTAAGATAATTACAATACGCACAAGTGTAAATGGAAAAAATTCAGCGTCAAAATTGTTACTGCCATACATTAAAATGCTTTTAATTCATACTTTCGTTTTTATAACAACCCATAAAAACCCTTTTTGTTAATGTTAAATATTTTTATTATTCATTAACTGATAATGAATAATATTACATTAATGGATCAGATAAAGTTTGAGAGTTAAAAGATGGATCCAACTTTCCCTCAAAAGTGGTTAAATTTTATGTTGAAATTTAATGGTTTATGATACTTAAAATGTACATTTTAATTAATATTTTTTTGTATTTTAACTAATTAAAGTATATTTATAACATGAGTGATGGCTTACATATTCGTTATTGTATTACGATGTGCCAAAAAATCTATGCGTGTTATAACATAATTAGTATTTCAAAATAAGCGTCAATTTCTTAGAAATTCTATGCATAAAAAAACATCTCTCGACTTATTTTTTTCACAGACTCTCCGTGTAACGATTAAGTTTATCTCCTTATATATTAAACGCTACAAGGGAGGCTGAAAGCACAACATTAGCATAGAAAGTTTCTTGTTACATAAAAATGGAGAGAATATACGAAAGTTGCTTCTCTCGCAGACTCGCAATATCGCCAGTGTTTGATTCTAAAAGATATTTCTAAATATATATAATATCTCTTATATTGCAATGCAAAAAATGACTTGAAAAGTTTTGAAGAGCAAATATTACATTTTTTTCTAACAAAAAGCAAATCTTCTCCTATGAAAACTTCAATATCGGAGAGTCGCAAAAAACGCCTATAGTAAAAACTCGTATATAAAGTTATATTTAGCCTTATGTAGATTCTCTAGGTCGTCGTTGATGCGAAAGCAAAAACCTTTTGTTTCATACCATATCCGCCATTTGTGCGCCAATAAAAAATAAAGAGGAGCGAAAGAAGATCGCGGCAATATGTGCGGAAAATTAGACACACTGTGTTGGTACATATAGTACCGTAGTATGAAATTTTCAGCGTTTTTATTAAAATACATATACAAGAGCGCGTACGCCCGCGTGTTTTGCATGTAAACAGCCCGGGCGTTTTCACAAATGGGGTGATAAACGTGTTTCATTTCGGTAATTTTCACACTTGGCCAGGCTGCAGATTAAAAACGATATGTAAGGATATTTTTAGGTAGAAAATGTAAATACATTTAACAATCCGATGAACTAATATTAAAAATAAACTTTTCCGGAGAGAAGAAAATGGGAGCTTTTTAACCCTGAGATGTTTTCTATTTATTCTTACGAAAAAAAAATTTACTGAATCAATCAATGTATACTTAATAAAATTAAAAAACGCATTTCGTGTAATCAACTAATTGAATTACTACAATATAGTTGAAACGAAGAATTGGCTTATATGAATGTTTGGGATATGCATACATATAAATAGTTTTTAAATTGATCTCAAATGTACAAATGTCCATTCAAACAACACACATTTTTTGTCCATTTAGTTCTACATTATTTAACTCTTTGCTTTAGCACTTGCTAATGGTATAAGCATTCTCTTACGTTAACCACAATAATCCTTCCTCATAATATAAATGTATATATCGCTTGCCATCCATTACAATTTTTCTCAGTTATATTATAAAACCCTGAAAAACATAGTCATACCTCACTCTCCAAACATAACAACCCTTAAATTTTATTGATTTGCACTTTATGACCCTGAGGAAAATATAGTAAATACCCCAATCTTACCCTTCATAAATCGTTACTCTTTAAAGCCTATGTCAAAATAATACACACCTTAACGAAGGTTTTTAATTTAAAACGTATTTTTGTTTTAATTTCTATGTAAATGTGATGTAAGGTATTAAATGTATAATCTTCAGATCTATGTATATATGAAAATACACTTGCACATATCACAGGTTAATGAACAGGCAACGCAAGGTATATATATATACATAGTTCTGCAATACATTTATTAATATTAAAGCCTAAAAAGACACAAAATAATTAATATTAAAATTATAAGATAAATTGCTTTTCTTGGAAAATTGATTACCCTAATTTATTTTGAACAACATATTTTCCAATATTCTACAGCTTAATATTCGAAGAAACAGTTACAAATGTTTTAACAAAATAAACAAATTAATCAAAATACAGATTTTTACTAATACGATATGATTTTTTAATTTATTTTTAATGCTAATTTACTTTGAGAAATTTGATTTTTTTATATTATTTTTAATACCAAATTACTGGATTTTACAATTATTTACGTTAACTATGTGAATTTATTTTAGATAGCTTAAAAAAAATATGAAATTTTGGAACAATCTTGGGCGTTATTTGAGATTTTCAATTTTAATAGTTGCTTGATTATTCAACTGTAATAAATATAAGTACTAATAAATATCTCAAGATCTTTTGTAAAATTATGGATAATGCTCATTTTTATTGAAATTGCAACTGCAAAGGCATTTGGTGAAGCACTTTATGGTGGTGTCTTATAAATTAAAATACTGATTATTTATGTCAAAAAAACTGGATTGCAATACTTCATAATTAAACCTTAAATAATGATATATCTATAAAAATAATAAACAAATATATTAACTTAGTGAGCGACATGTTTTTTGAATACATTTCCTGAAAGTCAATATATTCTATCGATTCAGACAGTCAAACAACATACATATTTAACTAGACAATTATAGAGTTATTAGCAGTACTTCAAGGTTACACGTTATAAGTATAATTAAATGAATGTCAAAGAAAATTATGATTGAAATTGTAAACATTGCCACATATTAAGGTGGTCGCAGGTAGATACATGCTGTAAACAGTGGTAAAACTGTCGAGTTACGTGAAAGACTCCTCGATAAGGTCAACACCAGAGTTAATTGCGGTAGTTAAGGAACTGTGTCTTCCACATCCGCCGTATTCGCCTCAGACATGGCGTGAAGAAAAACTTTCAGGTAGAATCTATGCACTTTGTAAGCGCTAGAGAACTTGTAACGAACGCAATGGATACTACGTAGAAAAATATACGGTTGCATCAGCCACAGCATCCGCCTGCGGATGAACATGCACTTAGATTTATACATATGCATGTGCTCTACCGATGCGGGTGTGTATGTGACATTGGCGAGCAAACAGCGACGTAATTTAACCGTGGCAATTTGAAGCTGTTCATCCAAGTCCATGCCATCCTGCCGAGATAATTGGAGTAGCAGGAGCGCTGTATAGCGATGAGCAATCTGACAGACTGTCAGGGAAAATATCTTCTTGGGATACAAAGTCACAGCCTGAATTAATCACCCCTTACACGACGAAATATATGGTCTGATATGTATAATATCTGAATGCAAAATATTTATGTTATTCGTCATTTTTATCGTTGGCCGTTACTAAGCCCTTGAATGAATGATTGTGCACGTTTTTTATGATCCCTAACCCTTGTTGCTTTTTAAAGCCAGCTTTTTAGCATGTGAAAATGACGGAAAACTTTGACTTTAAAATGAATATTTCTTAAATGTATCAGCGAATACTTTCTGATGAAAACGTTTATATATTATTTAGAAATAGTGTAACATTTACAAACGTAATTTATTATGTTACATTTAAAATTAATTTTAACATAAAATGTATTATTCTGAATAAATCTTTTCATTATTTATGAAAGAACTACTCAGTTACTTTTTCACTATAAAACGGGGTTGATATTTTGATTTAATAGCAGATGATGCAGAATATCCCAAAAAAATTGGATTGGGCTAAAAGTTTAACTTTTCACGCCCCCTTTTGAACTAGCTCGCGCCCACAGTTTTAAAACCGTTGTTCCGCTATACAGTATGAGTTCAACTTTCTACGTTATTTTTATATGGTTAAATATATACTTTTTATCGGTGTAAGACACGGTACAATTTAACCAATTAATTGTAGTTATTTCCGTACTTTAAGTAATGAGTTGAATCGATATTGAATTGAAATCACGAGCACTTCACAGTCACCTCTGCCACCAGAGTCCCTCGATCCCGTAATACAACACTCGTCAAGATTTACATTTTTCATTCGAAACTGATTAATCATCGCCCCATCCTGGCCATCAGTCGTGAGAAGCGTCAAAATTTTCCGTCGGGAAATTCGACGTTGTCACACTTTTGTCCCTGCGCGAAACAACAACAAAAAAAATATAATACGAAGCGAACGCTCCCGTCGTTGTGTTTGTTTAATGGCGTTCAATTAATTTTCATAACCCTGTTAGCGACGGGGCCGGGGTAAACAAAGCCCCGTCACGTCGTGCCCCGTTTCGGGCTGCCAGTTTCGCATGGCGAATAATTATTTAACGCAATTCATTAAGAGTTTGCCGGCGGAGGTAATAACGACTCGGAAGCTGACCGAACCGGTGCGTAATCCTACCGCCGATTGATGTCACCTCCCTTCTCTCTCTCCCTCTCTCTTCTCTTATTCTATCCATGTCCATAAATATTTATACAAATTCCCCGGATCGGCTTATTTAAGAGACGGATCCAGGGAAAAAAACTCCCCGGGGAGCACAGGTCTGTTCGGCTGTGGCGCCGAGGCATTCGTTCTCTAATGTACATTCGTAAGTACATACTTGAACATATATATGAACCATATTCATTGTAGTCATTGCACAGTAGTCCGCTTCCATAGATTGCAGGATAAGAATAATTTCAGGGTACCGCGAATTTCTTGGAATTACTCATCCCAACATTTTCAGTACATAAGAAAGCAAAATAGAAAATGAAAATATCATGTTCAAAGGAAATGTATGACACAATACAACTAGTGATTCTGGTTCTCGAAACTAATATAAAATTTTGAAGATATTTTATAGAATTTGACAGAATTATGGACGCTGTGTTCATTTTTTTTATTTATAGGTGATAATAAAGGAAAAACAATTTTTCACCGAAGCCCATCTCCATAGAGAACAGATCGAATTCATTTACAGAATTTCAAATCATCTGCATACAAAAGAAAATTTGTATTTGTAACAGCCGTATTCATGTCATGAATTAAATACAGTAAAAAGCAAAGGGCCCAGGTCAAATAACCGAGTTAAATCATCTGAGCAACCGAGGTCTGACAATTAACAATAGCATTAACAATAACCTATGACAATGTATGTTTTTTAAAAAGCAATCAATATGTAATAATGAACCTTAAATTATTGATAAAAAATGTATTATCCTTCAATTTATTTTATATTTTAATTACTATGAATAATATCATTTAATAAATATATGTCAAAACAATATTACACAAATAAATACAATAAACATATATAAAGTTATCTACAATAAAATATTGTATTATTACATTACACATTTTTTGTGGCAAAATTATTCAAGAAAGAAAATTGAAAGGTAATAATGATTCTCATTCTCGAGAAATGGCAAATTTATAAATACATTAAACTTCAATTTCACTCATAGTAATAATCGATTTTAAGAGTGTCATACCACAAGCAAAGCATTTATATATTGCATCATTCAGCCAGGATGGTATTATTAAATTATACTATAAAATATAACTATTATTAGAAAATTACTTGATCTTCAAGTTAATACGTTTCATCTAATTTTATTTCAAACGTAACTACGAACTCATAAAACTTTATCTTAAACTCAGTATATACTCATCGCAAAGATACTAAAATGTTACAGCTACTTTTATGCACCATAGAATAAAATAGAATATTCTGTTTTTATAAATGCTAATAGAATTCGCTTTACGAATGTTTTTAGTTCACAAAAAATGACATACTATCATAGACATATGTATATTCTATATACAATATAATATATATAAATTCTTCAAGGGTATTTATATATATTTAATATAAAGTATCTAAATGCTTCGAACCCTTTTCACGTCCTCGATATACATCGAAAAACAATGAAGAAGATTTAGAATCATTTTTGGGTCAGAGAAACCTTTCAATAAAATTATCATAAAATTCGTGTACATATTTTTTATATACACTTGAATTAAAAATAAATTAGTAATGCAATTTATTATGAGTGTAATTTCAGAAAGGCTAGTTTTAGATATATAATATGTATACACATACTTTTTTATACATACTGATACTGCTTCATTAATCCTAGGGGTGGCAGTTTCTTTTCCTTTTTTACAATTGTCGTTTTGAGCGCGACAGGTAGACAGGTAGTGATGCGGAAGTTTTGATTTTCCCTACATATTATATGTATATCCACTTTATGAATGATGGGCCACCACCGCGATTTACTGCCGCCCTCTAATACCCATTTTCGTTCCACCCTATGACACGTCCACATATCATAAAAATGGACCGGAAAAAGAAGGGAAGCTGCCCGATCGAAATTGTCTGTTGTCCGGACGTTGGGACAAAAAAGTGTGAAAAATGCATTTGAGCTGATGCAATCGGAAATTGATATATCCGATATGCTTGAGCGAGCGTTCAGGTGTATTTTATTGTATTACTGAATAGTACTAGTAAAGTATAAAAAATATTATTTTTTAATATATTATTATTAGTAGTAGTAAAGGAGAGTACATACTAATATATATTAACAGAAATATTCCAATCGCCTAAGACACATAAGCATAATAAACGTATATTCAAATAAATTAATTATTTTTAGTAATACATACATATGTCGACATGACATCAACAAAAAAAATGTTGAAATAGCTAGGGAATCAATAAGCCATTAATAAAATAGTCATTACTTAACACCACGCGTAATCCACGGATCATCGTGTTTATTATATACATATATATTTTTTAATTTGACCATCATGACCTAACAGGTTACACAAATTAATAAATTTTCATTATATGAAACTAACATAGTATAATTTCCATAATACGACATATCACATATTAAGTATTATATATATCTTATACACAGGTTGTTATTTGCGAATTCGAATATTTTTATTTCATTATAATTTATTAGCAATTTACTCTGAACACATTAAATAATAATTTTATTGGAAAAGACTTTTTAAGCCAATGGCGTATTTTTATTATATTCTTCATCGAAAACTTTGAATAAAGGCGCAATTCAGTATTTGATTTCAACAAAACTTTATGACGACCAGCACGATAGACGAGATGTATAACTGACTGTTATAACCTGAAATACCTGGGTTTAATTTTCTCATATGGACCTTAGTGTTTTACAATTTATTTCGTGTCTGGGAGGTCGGAATTAGCGATTATTATTTTAATATAATTTAAATCGCATATCATGTTTAATATCGTGATGATAAATTAAGATCTAATTAGATCATACATATTAAGTATTGAAAATTCTTTAATAGTACCTTAGCTCATAGAGAATTACTTTAAAAAAAATAAGCGAAAGATAAATAAAATTGATACGAAAATATGCTTAAAATCGAATTGGTAAAATATTTCATTGAGATGTAATCGCAATATTTATGATTAAGAACATAGAACATTATATACGCCTTTTCATTAAAAAATATTCAAAGGTAGTCCTTGTGATTTCATCAATAAGGAATATCAGCTGCTTGAACTGAGTGAATTTTTTCGAAAGAATGTTTACCATTTCTTTGATATTTTTTAACCAAAAATGAATCAAATATACAACACACCGACGTTTTAACGTAAAAGAAACTGGAATTGCCGTCGTAATAAAAATCAACCTTACGGAAAAAATAAATCTATATAAACACATTGGAAAAAGGTACTTCTAAATATTTTTACCGCTATGAATGCATCACTTTCAGCCTGATATCCTACAAGATGAATAGGAAAAAACAGTTTAAATAGAAAAATATTTATTTATTTATTATACAGTTGCCAAGATATACTCACGATTAATAGTCGAACGAAAAAGCATAACAAGTGTCGGCATATACTATATGTTGGAAACTAACCAAATTAAAAAATATTATTGGATTTTACTGTACAAAAATGTTTGACTTATGCAGCAACCTGATACAGTATTCGAGTGTATGAGAACTTTGATTCGTATACACTGGAGCTGGCGCACGGCGTTTTAATTAAATTCTTCAATGTTCATATTTGCAAAGCACACGAGGCGAGTCGAAATTTTTGGGGCTAAAGCACTCTGCAAATTCACCGACGTTTCATATGAATATTGTACATGGCAATTTAATACGCATGCCGGCTAAGCCAAACATGATATTACATGGTGGAAAATATCGTGCCGTAAAAGTTTTTCGGCCTTTCTCCCCTCGATGTGACGAATTAGTACAGCGCAAACAATTTTCCAAGGGTCCGGATAACATTCTAGAGTTCCCGGCTAGATTCCCTGTTATAATGCTGCCAAACACATTATTTTAATTTTATTAATAAAATAGATTTTCTACGTTCTTTGTTAGCCACAGATACGAAAACTCGATTGATATGTAAAAATACAGGCCAAATTTTGCTTTGTCAATACATTTTTTACATATTATGTGTTTTTCAACATTTTTACTTTGATAAAATACTCTTTTATAATATAGAATATAAATATGTATAATAACATTTTTATACATCGTAAACAAAAAATTCAATAATTTTTTTTTGAAACAATATTCAGTAAAGGGGACCCGACAAAGCCGCGCCGGACAATTCCGCCCCGACATAGCCGCGCAAGACAATCCCGCGCAATACAACCCCGACATTGCCGCGCAAATCAAAATTATAAAATTGAATAAAATTAAAGAAAATGATTTTTTTAATTCTAATTATTTTGTTTTGTGGACAGCTCTATCACTAGTGATTCGCTTTTTGAACAGTTAGTCATAGATTGGATGATGCTGGACAGTTACAAAATATACCGAAATGAAAATAAATCAATACAATATCATTAAAAAAAGGTTAGGTTGTTTGGTTCTACAGTGAAAGTCGGCGCGAGCGGTAGCGAGACGCCTCTCTTTTCCTATATATATTTGTAATTATTAATAAATAAAAACCATGTTATAAAATGAGTTTTGTTTTGACTTTGCGCGGCTTAGTCGGCGCGGGATTGTCCTGCGCGGCTTTGTCGGGGTGCCTTCACTAAATCCTCGGATTGCGAGTAACTTGGTTTAATAGTGTTTCGTAATACGAGCAAAAAATAAATAAAGGAGTGATGTCTTGCAATAGTAACAATAGCTATTGCGTCACTTTTTCTTGTAGCGGAAACATTTATTAACATTACCGGATCGAATTGTTCTGGTAAACTGAGGTTCCAGTGTATTATTAAAAAGTATTAATTAAAATGATAGCGTCAAAATCAGTGTCAAAATGAATCACTTTTAGAACACATATAATATTTTTTAATAAAAAACATATTTTGTAGCGATTATAAACAGAAAAATATTGTTTTTCTAGTCTACAAATCTAAAAATACATATCCAACATTAACTGAAATTTAATAAATCAAATATATACTAGGTCCATAACAATCAATCTATAAAGGTGACTAAAAACATTTTTTAAATATTTTGGCAAAGTAAAATATTAAAAATACGATAAAAAACTAATGAGTGGTTTGATCTACGTACATAAAAAAATAGCTGCTATATGTTTTTACAGATTGTTATATTATATTATATTATTACATATTATATTTTATTATTACATTTTGCACTGCTTGCAAATCTCATTTTTTGTGATTGACAGATATGAGAGAGGTCTAAAAAATTAAGCAACTGCTATTATTTATTTATACAATTTTAACGCACTGCTTTTTAGCTTTTTCTTTTTGGATACCGAAAGCTACGAAAATAACTAAACTTATATTCTATATAAAAATATATATCCATAATTTTGTAGAAATATTTTATATTTTATATGTAAGCCTCTGTATCAAAATATCAGCTTCTAAAATGGTATACATATATACAATATAGACCACTCTGCACTAAACTTTATTATTAATAATAAACAAGAAATGTTCTTAGTGTAATTACTTCACCTTTGGGATAATTTCTTGATTATAAAATTCAGATATTATACTAAAACTGCATTATTTACATATACTAAAATATAACTCTATTGCTTATACTAACTATTGTACTTAGATAGATAGTTACTCTTTTTAGTATACGGCGCATTATCAATTTATCACAGTTTGTAGACTGAGCTACACTTCAAGTTTACGTGTTTTAATGTGGATTTGAAACATTTATCATAATTTCTATGCAATCAACGATTTCTTTTTAAAAAATGTGACATAAAGCCTTACAACATTTTAATTTTCCACACTTTGAATATATGTATATACGTCCCATCAAACTCGCAGGATTAAACCCAACGTCAGACACTGGATCATTCCTGATCCCCTACCTAACACGTAGCCTCCGAGTCTCGCGCAATTAACTGCACATTGCAACAATGTTGAACACGGTGCTCAAAATAGCGATCGTGTATATCAGCAGTACGTATAGATACATCCACATTATCCACACACATATGTGCGCAAGTATTCATAAATTCAAATTCACCTTCGGGGCGAACTCGTTCACGGAACGTTGAGCCTGATTTTGGTTCGCTTTCCATAATGAAGCCGGTCGGCTTTTGTTACAAAAGTTTCCTAGTCGCAACACACAACCTTTCCCTGGATACTGGCACCGGTGCCAAACAGCGTTACAGTCGTATTAAATATTTATACACGCACACCCCTTAACCCTGACAGTGTCGAAAGGTCGCCGGGATCAAAGTGAAGATCCTGGTATTAATTTTAACGTCGTTGATATGTTGTATGTTTGTGTTGTCTTAATTAGGTTAGAGCATGTAATTCGGATACATGTTTTAATTATTTTTTGATATGGATTATATAGAATGATTTAATCAATAAAGATTTTTTTCTTACACAAAGATAATAACGGAGCGATGAATCCTAATTATGATGTGCATAATTGTTTTAAAATAATCACCTTGATATTCACCCGTAAGGTTAAGGTAATCGATTGAAATTGTAATATATGCCACAGAGTATATTGATACAAATAATATGCTGAACAAGTTTTTGAAATTACTAGAGTATAAATGGATTGCTAAAAAATTGCATCTATGTTTTTTTTATTATAAAAAGTATAATATAAAAGCATCGAATGTAATTAAGTATAACATAATCAGTGAATTATATAATATAAAAAAAACATTAATTAATATATATAATACATATATGTTTTAACTAAAACTTAAACCAAACTAATATATTTTAAGTAACTTGATGGCAAATAAATTTGCTTATTCATATACTAAAAAGGAATACGCTTAAAATAATTAAAAATTGCATATGTATATTGTGATGAGCAATCTTAAAAAGCTCGATAAATGACGCCTGAAGTTTCGCAACAGAAGCCTCAAAAGCTTAATGAATTTTCCTAGAAATTATGAAACTTCTCGGTGATCGATTACCAACTTTTCAATTTTCAAACACCTATTAGCTTTCCGGAGGAAAACAATAAAACGGCGTAAAATTAAGTGAGCTTTGTGTACCAAGACGCTGGAGAAACTTATCACACTGGTTGAAACTTTATTTTTATCTTTCAGAATTTTCATTTAGGTTGATTTATGTATGTAAATAACATAGCTGTATTTTGATGTACATTGATTCGGAGCAATAAATTTCTGACGCACATATGCTCTGCGATATCCGAAAAGCTTCCGCAAATATATGTGTTTGTATAATTTTCGAAGTGTTCACAATTTACTTTCGGATACAATTTCTCAAAAAGCAAAAAAAACCTGTCGTACATATTTCAAGAGAGATGGACGAAGCGGACGGTGATAACGTATGAGAGACACTTCGGTCGTACGAGACAAGTCCAACTGATGAAAAATTCACGAAATTTCACGAAATTCCACCTTTGAGGATGAACAATGTGAACAAGTTTCGAGACACGTAGTAATCCCTAAGGAATGTTTACAACGTCAAACACACTACTGTCTAATTTGTCTCACGGAGTGTGTACAAATTTTATGATTTTTTGCTGAACAACATTTCAGTAACATAAAAGCGAAATCGATAAACCTGGCAATTTCAATACGTAGCTTTCCATCCATATTTGAAGCTCAAACTGGTGAGCCCAATGAATCAACAATAGACACCCTAATTAGTTTTTCCTGTTACATGCATCAAACAAAAATAATTACATTTAAAAGGTTAAGATTTGAATTAAAATGTACAGTAATTTGAGACAAAAAAATATTTAAAATAATCTCCATTGAAACGTTCTAAAAACAGGTAAAAAAAACTGTTTTTAATTTGGCGGTTACATTTTCCATAATGTCCTCAGAGTCATTTTCAATTAGTGGAGAAACAAGTTCCCTAGAGGAGTAAGGGGAATATGGTGGATTTCGTAACATTAGTCTCATACGTGGAAAGGAGAAACCACTGCTGAAATTCAAACCCAACTTGTTTATCACATTGACGTTATAAAGAGGCAAATTTGTGTTATAAATTTAAAACAAGAAAACGATAAGATTAAGAAGAAATTAGTGCAAAACTTATGGATGAACTCATTAGGCGTTTAATGATGAATGAACTTTATGGGCAATTAATTTATTCAAATTAAATTAAGACCATTGTGACATAACAGGTTAGGCTAATTGGTCACGATAATCAAAAGACAATACATAATGTAGTTACAATACATAAAAAATGTAATAAATGTAAAAAATCACAAAATATTACAATTAAATTATACGAACCGGCCCAGCTCCTCGTAGCTGACATTAAATAGAACAATGTGCAATGCCAGCGCATTAAGAAGCCAGATGGCGACAGCCATAGGCGAATCGACTAGTGCAAACGTCTTGGCTCTAACGGACATCAGAAGAGGCGCAATCGTGATTCTCGAAGACTGGAATTTCTCAAAAATCGTCAACAAAACATTTCAGTAGTTAAAGAAATGCTTAGCGACATACAACTTTCTGTGAGAACTTATCAAATCATATCCCAGCCTCTTAAAAAAAGACCCTATGATACAAAAACGAATAATAACCGAATATTTTCCTATAAAGATTTCTCCAAAAGCCAAACATTTTGGAAGATTTTTCGCAGATGTCGTATACGTGTAGAGAAAACCTCCACTTGCTCCCAAAAGTGATTCCGAGATATTTAGTGGAAGTTTCTCTAGCTAGAACGTTTCTACTGAGATCGTAGGTGATCTGATAGCGAACAATATCAATAAAATGATACAATATTGCACTTTCCAACACTAAAGGGCATACGGTTGACGAAAGCCTATCTCCATAAATAATCTAAATCACTCTGTAGAGAGGAGTTCGCAACAGATCGAATGCATCTAAACAATTTTAAATCATCTGCATACAGAAAAAACTTCAATTTGTAACTGCCGTATATATGTCATTAATAAAAATGTGAAGAGTAGAGGGATCAGGTTGAACCCTTGAGGAACTCCAGAAGGGGTAAATATTCTTTCGACAATCGGTCACCACAGTTCACGATCACTCAAATAACTCGAGAATAACTGTGTTAAATCATACGAGCAATTTTTTTAAATAATAACTCATGACAAACCTTGTCGAAGGCTTTTTCAAAATTCGTATACACAACATCTACTTGTATTCCCGCGTCGAGATTTTGTAACTATTTTGCTGAAAGACGGAAACTTAGTAACAGTGAAACAAACGGTACGAAACCCATACTGTTAGTCTGAAAAAACTTGCCAAAGGTGATTGAAGAAGTATCTATTGATAATTATTTCAAATAATTTAGCAGGAGCTGACCACACTGAGACTGATCTATAGTTTTTTATGCACAATTTATCAAGATCATGAAATGATCTTAAGAATTAGATGAAAAATACGTTTTAGTGGAGCAGTGACTTTGCAATCCTTCAAAATGAAATTGGGAAGCAAATCAGGCTCAGAAAAAAACAATGTCATGAAATTATCAAGAAAACTATTATCGAAAGAAATATTTTTATTTTTACTTTTAGAATTCAAGTATATTCGGGATTGGTTTATTATACACTAGAATGAAATACTTACATGAAAAGATCTTTTGAAATTTTGTAACAAAGCATTTTCTAAGAAAGCATAGTAGACATGAGAGTTTGTAACTCGATCATGAATATCTTAAACCATTTTCACCAAGGGTATTTCATACGGGCACAATATACATATATTACCATATTAATGCGGCGATACAATTTAAACATCACTACAGAAAGCGCATGGCAGCAATTACCTATGAAATCTAATAGTAACATGGGAAAGTGATACGGATGTAAGTGCGAATTTAAAGGGAGCCCGATTAACAAGTTAAGGAAGCGGATACCGCAAATGAGCACATCGCCATTACATATTCGTACTCACATACATTTTTTTAAATATGATCATATCCGATATATGTTCATAATCGAAAGGTATCGGGTTTTATTATATATTATACTGTGTGCCTGAAGAAACTAAATTTTTTCTCTGAAAATTAAGTCCAATTCTTCTGAGCAACAGTTTTTCGAAAACTTTTGATAATATGGGCAGGAAATTTATTGGCCTATATGATTTTAGGTCTTATGAATCCTTTGCCGGTTTTGGTATCATTACATCCTTCGCAGTGTTCCATTGAGCTAGATAGTATTAGTCTCAAAGAGGAGTTGAAGATAAATGTGAACTATCTGGAAGTTCCTTTAATATTTTTCCTGTAATTAGATTAGATAGACAGAGCCTCCAGAAAGGAAAGTTTTAATTTTAATATCTTAAATCCAATAACGATACTAATTACATGATAATGTACTAATTACATAATATAAATATTAAAAAGAGAAATGCTATTCAGTTTTTGTATCTCTTGTAAAATGGCGCTTGCAACATTGTTCGACCCTACAGTTCAATTATAATAATAATAATACTCAGATGAAATCATTTCAGACATTAGCGCCAAATTGCCTGCCGCATTCGAACCGTTCCGAGCCATTGAGTCGATAATGCGTTTGAAAATTAGCTTGTTTACCACACAGCAATTTGTTTTTAACCGCAAGAGCGCGTTTATCGTCCCAATTAGCAAAACAATATTAATTACCATGATGTTTTTTTTTGTTGTTGATTTTTTTGTACGGTCCGGGAATACAATATCAACCCTATCCCCCTATTCCAGCACGGCCAAATCAACTTTGTTGCCGGCGGACTCAATTATTCATTTTGATTTCCGCATACGAGAGGTCGACCGCGCAGGCGGACGACCATTACGGCGGCCGGCGGTAGTACGTGTTGCCAACATAAGCGCACGAAAAAAGAATGGGAACGAACGCGTCAAATGACGACTATGATATATTGACGTGCGGTTTATCGGTCGAGCTACAATATAAAGCTGGAGTTGCGAGAGATAATCTACTAATGGTTGAGATGTGATTGTATTTAATAGATTTTATTTTTACACGACAGTGATACCAAGTGACATAATTATTTTTTTAATTGTATTATTGTATGATATTCTCTATGAGCTATAGCTATGTAGTAGCGCATTATTAAATATATATTTTTATATATAATATGTACGACCTGCTCTATTTGAATTAATCATCACAATATGAGATTATTTGAGATACGGAAAATCTAAGAAAACCTAATTTGTGATGATCAACTTCTATCTCCTATATACGATAAAAAATCAACAAATGGGACTTATTTGAAATCAAACAGTATATCCGAATATTTTAAAGTTATGGGAAACAGCGACGTAGTCAACAGTCGATTATAAAACTATAACATTTTACATACGATTTAAATTTTACATTAAACGTGTATGAAAATAATGTTTTTACTAGCACAATAAATGACCAAAAAATGTAAAAAAAAATATTTCTAATTTTAAACGTTTTTTACCTCTTTACTAAGATTTTTTACGAATTTACCATTATTTTATTTTTTAATAGACGCCATTTTGAAACGATATGGCGGATCAAACTGGCTTTGGTGTTTACCCTGTTGTAACGCATTAGGACAATGCTTGTTAAGTTACATCAAAAGATTTGATTAAAAAATGTGCATGCATCCATCAGTGGCGTACGGTGGGTGTTAATATTGGGTGTGCTATAAAAAATTTAAAAAAAAAAGTACATTTTTTCATTTTTATTAGCCGAGGTTTTGGCATGCCTAAACTGCCTTACAGCTTTTTCCCATATATAAATAAATAAATAAACATCAAACCTAATCTAAAATATTATTATATAAAAATATCAAATTTCCAATAAACATAAAATTATAATTATTTATATATAAAATCTTCTTTCTTTAATCATAAATTTTTCTATCACGCTGTCATAAAAAGTGCTCTTCTTTTTAATATCCATAAGGATCCCTTTTTCTATTGAAATCAAGCTAAGGCCACATAGCCTTTCTGGGCCTTGGGTACTTCGATAACAAGTATTAATACGTTTCAGAGCAGAAAATGAACGTTCTGCTGAAGCAGTACTGCTTGGAAGAGTTAATATTAGTTTGCCTAATTTATCTATTTCCTGAAAACCTGACTCAAGATTATTTGTGTTCATAAATTGTACAAGCTCATGAACAGATTTCTCTGCAAATTTAGGTAAATGATAAAGAACAGCAAGCTCATTTTTTAAACTTATATAATCAAATAATGCTCCATAGAATTGTTGCAGTTTGGTAAGTAATTCATTTGTAAATTTTTCTTTATATTGCTCATATTTTTCTTTTTCCAGAAGGTGAAAATATTCCAATTTGGACATTGAAGAAAAACGGTTTTCAATTTGCTTACATATATTATCAACTATTGTATTAAATAGTTGGCTAAACGCGTGCTATTCTTCAACAAGCAAATCATTACTCAGTCTTGGATAATTTTCTTCCGTTACATAAGAATCCCATAATGTTTCATAATTATTTTCCTGTTCATGTCTGAGTTGTTGCAAAATTTCGGTAACTTTCTTACAGCAATATAATATGTCAAAAGATTTGGATTGTAAAATGTTGTATAACACATCAGTTTTTTCCAAAAAGGTTTGAAAATATGTGGAGAAGTTTTCTTGTTTCAAAATCTTCCAAAAAGCTAAGAAAACCTCGTGCTTTTATTAGTGTCGGGGTCCCATAGTTCACAATTTTTCATGACGTCTCGAAAAAAGTCCGTAAATTCATTTCTGTATTTTTGCACTGTGCTACTTAACCGTGATGTGTAATTCCATCTTGTAGGTGTAACAGAAGGAAGTCTTCTACCTACAAACTCTTGTGAAGCATTTATTCGTTTGGAAGATTTCGAAAAGAATGCAGACAATCCATTTAAAGTTTGAAAGAATGATTTGCACACTTTTATATTGGAAAGACCTTGTTGCAATGTTAAATTCAACATATGAGCATAGCAGTGTGTAAAAATGGCAAATGGATAAACTTCGAGTACTTTGGCTTGCAAACCATTAATATGCCCACTCATTACACTCGCCCCATCATAAGTCTGTCCAACTAATTTTTCTTGAATTTGAAATTCTTCAATTATATTTACAACGTGGCAAAATAAGCCATCGGCTGTTTTATCAGAGCTAACGTCTGTAAAGCCAATAAACCGCTCGTAAACTTTACTTTCATAAACAAAACGCAAAACTGTCGAGAGCTGTGAGTCCGTCATTATATCTGAAGTTTCGTCAAGAATAATAGCGACAAAATTTGCTGAATTTACTTCTCCCTAATATGATCTTTAATAACATCACCAATCGCTTCAAATATGTCATTCTGTATGGATGGGGAAGTACCACGAAACACCGTTGCAGTATTTAAATGAGTATCCAAAACAGAATCGTATTCTTGAAGTGCATTTAAAAATTCAAGGTAATTTCCTTTGTTTAGTGAATTACAGGACTCATCGTGGCCTCGAAAAGGTTGTTCTTGTTTTCCTAGATATACTACTGCGTCAATCATTCCTTTTAATATTTCTCTATTTTTATGAACATGTTCATTATGTTGACTTATATTAGCTTTACGTTGAGTGTCTATCATGACTTCAATTCGTTGTTTTCCAAACATTTTGAGAGAGAAAAAACGATTGAACGTGTGACTGCGCTCTTTTGTGTTTTTTCAGTGCCGTTATCAGATGACTAAGGTCAGCAAATCCACTTTTACTCCACACGCTTCTTTCTTTGGAAAACAGTATACATGGCCAACAGAACAATCTAGATCGAAGTTCGCAGCCTGTTAACCACTCAGTTCGTTCATATGATGAAAATGAAAAATGTCTTGTATATTCACATTTATTGTCTTTATGCTTCATAAATAAATTGGGAAGAGGTGGACGTGGTTTGCCAATTTAGATGATCTTCAATTTAATTTCATAACTTCTTTTTGACAATGGATTCAAAATATCTTCAACAGTATTCTTCATCATTATTGGGGTAAATAAAAAAATATAATCTAGAATAGAAAATTAAGTATTGATCATATGTAAATAAGATAATAAACTATTTTACGCCAAAATATAAAAATGAGTGACCTGTTATTGTGATATAATGTAATAAAAAAGCAGCGACGGACGCAAGAGTTTTTGAAGTACGTGCACCAAATTCGAGACCAATTTTACAACTGAGCGCTGCCAGCCGACAGATCGACTTCAGCCGTTAAATCTCGGAACAATTTACTTTAGTCGGCCGCCGCACTCAAGGTCGGCGCGCCACATGAGTAATACATAGCGTGTCGGTCGCGCGGAAACTTTTAGAGCGACTGACAAATACCAATGCATACTATACACTGCATATTAAAATTTTATAATTTTGCATACTACTGTATGCAAAATGATGTCGCTTTATGCCCTAAATTTTCTAAATTTCTAAATTTATATTTTAGATGGTTTTGCGGGTGTGCGCCGCACACCTAGCACACCCTGAATATACGCCCCTGGCATCCATAGAAAAAGTTTCTATAAATTTTGAATTAATAATTTCAATAATTTTTTTTCATACGGTAGTAAATTATAAATCTAAATTTAGTTACAGTAAACGTATTAGTAATAGGGCATTAAGCAATCTTGACATTGGTTGTTGCATTGACTCATATAGATTTTTTTAGTATAAGTAGAGTATACAATACAATATTTTATTGCATTCAAATGATACCATTATAAAATATCTTATATACATATTAGTTATTTATATCTTATATCAAGCCTCGAAAAAATCTTGGTATTATCCCGTCAAGATGTATTATCCCGTATATAAAGAATAAATTATTTACCCTGTTTACTCAGAAGAATATCTATACTGCGTCACGTGATCGACAAAATGCCATGATATAAACGAAGTTATATAGGATGGGATATGAAAGACTTTCCGCGTTTTACCAAACCGGAATAACGCAAACTGACAGCCAGACGAGGCGGAACCGCGTAATTCGATAAATAAACTGACTTCCCAAAGCTACATACCTGCCGTTTCGTACGAACAGGAAAGCATAAATAATTTAATAGATTCCTAAGCAGATAGGCGCCCAAGATGCAGGAGCAAACACGAACCCTTTGCCGAATTCCGTCCGAGTTAACGGAGCACAATTCGAAGTACGCTCGATCAGGAACGGTAACTTGGCAAACGTCGAATCTAATCAAACGGTTATATAATCATGCAAAACCAACGGTAGAATTATATTTTTACTAAAAAATATATGTTTTCTTGTTTCAGATCAACTTGTCAACGGAAGGACTGATTCAGTGGTGAATAAGTGTTTAGTTATATAATATAGTGAGAACTCGCAGTGAAACTAAACTAATGTTAGAGGCGAGCAAAAAGTTCTATAATTAAGAAGCATATTATTCACAGACTCATACCGTGTGGCTAAAAAATATATAGATAGAACAGATGCTGTACATGATGGCCACTCCTATTTGCAGGCTGTCTGGCGCTTGGTTACCGTCAGCCGCCACCTTGGCAACCTGGATGCTCTTACTTAGTGGTAAGTTGATTTACTATCCACTCCCGCGCCCGTAAAAATAATCCCTGGGCGCTTTTCCCTCTTTATTGCACGACCCTTTTTTCGTTATGGAAAAAAAACTGTGTTTACCAGCTTCGTAGGTATATAACTTTTGATCAAAACCAGAATTGTTAACTCTTATAAACTAATATATGTAAATAAATGGAAATATTTTAGACATAAAAACCACGATTCTCAAATACCATGTACTCATCGAGTAAATTGGTTCCTTTTAGACAATTTTCATTAACTATATACTCTGCGAAACAATTTTTATTTTGGTTTATAAATCGAGAACGACTCTAAATTAGTATTTCATTTATAGTTTATTATGCGACACTTGTATGTTGAGTATTGTGATAAATACAATATCAAAGACAACCTAAGAAGTTTTAGAACAAGATTTAGCTTAAGAAATAAGTTAGTCTTTATTGAAACGCCTAATTTAACTTTAACAGGTATGCATCTTGAACTGTCCTATTTTAAAAGATAAATTAATAAGCAAAGTGAATTTTCAATGACATTAAAACATCCTTCATTATATTTTTTAACCGTTTTTAAAATAATATTCGTTTTTTTAACTTTCCTGTATATAATGATCTGTATCGTCGTGTATATAATACATTACAATATATATCATTAATATATTCCTCTTAAATCGATTCTATTAATGTAATATAAATCTAATATTATAATCTCTCGTTATGTCTAGAAGTATATGAATGTAAATACAGCACCAAATTATTTCATACAATACAATTTTTCATGACGCTATATATTTAGATCTTAAAACGTTCCATATAAAGCGATAAGAAAAACGCTTTCCATTGCCATATAAATATCAACCCGGGAAAGCTGCCAAGTAAAGATAACCTGGGATCTGGGATGATGATCGTCTCTTATGTAAAGTTATGCGCGGCGACATAGGATCATACATAGCAGCCTGCTTAGCATACCCTTTAC
Source organism: Plectrocnemia conspersa (assembly GCF_051122295.1). Classification (NCBI taxonomy): domain Eukaryota; kingdom Metazoa; phylum Arthropoda; class Insecta; order Trichoptera; family Polycentropodidae; genus Plectrocnemia; species Plectrocnemia conspersa. Next base: position 13,318,001 of record NW_028277173.1, read on the forward strand.
CAGTGGAAGCCAACAGTTTTACTCTTTAAATTGAATTGAATACAAATATATGTACATACTTTAAATGTAAAACCCCATAATTATTAACTTAACACTAAGGACAAAATAATATCTATTAAGTCATGTTCGCCCAAAAGTGGAGTTAGTCAATTTAGACTTAAGGCCATCGATATGTACACTTAGAGAAATTGATGACATTGAAAAATTGAGAGCTCCTGTCTGGAGCGAGGCTATTCTTAGACCTTCTAGACGAAAACCGGGGTCTCACGTACTCCTGTCCCACTGACCCGCAATTGTCCAATTGTGACCACAATTGTTTAACAGCGACCCTATACTTGTCCCCCTTCTGACCATACACAATCGCCGTCCGAGTAATCTCGGCAGCTGGCACTAATCAATGACTGTCAACACAGTGTCCAGAACTATCTATGAATCGTTTCACGTTTTGCAGGCGCACATATGCATGCTCGATAGAACGGGCTGAAACCACTTAAACGAAGTTAAAACTTCATCGCGCGATAAGGGGTAGGATCAGAGTTAATTAAAAGTTTTAAATTAGACGAATAAGAGTTTCGAAAGCACGTTTAGTTAGCTAAGCAAGGGTGAAATCTATATCTCGGCACGTAGCCTTGGTGCTATTGCTGCTGCTTCGGCGGCGCCAGGTAACTTCGGATTAATTACCGCTAATATTATTCAAATTGGAAATAACTGGAATTGGATTTTAATAATCCGTGAAATATTTCTCCAGGGGTTTGAAGGTGAAAGTTAAAGAAGTATCCCTTTGTTAATTCTGGCTATTTACCCAATGGTATTTTAATCGTGGTATATGTATTTAAGGACCGCTTATCTGTATTTTTTTAATATTAATGCAATAGATAAAATGTCAATATTGCCGTTGTATAAGATGATTCATAAGTTGTCTTAAATCTTAAATTTTGGTTAAATGGAATCAAAGCATAAGGCTAGTTCAATATTTGCATATTGTGGAAAGGTTAAACATTTAGCTCCTAAGCAACGATAAAATGTAAGATTCAAACACCGTAAGCGCAGATGACACAATAATTTATGATAATGACAGATCAGTAATTTGCGCATCTATACGAGGATTTAAATCAGTATTAATAAAATTAAACTAATTCGACCAATTTTCAAGAGAGATCGTACATTTTTGATCATCAGTCAATGCTCCTGATTTTTATTTGTGGGGATTTTGAAATCAATAGGTTTACAAATCTACGTTATGTATAGTTTAAGAGACAATCATACTATACAACAATTTTGCTGCAAAAAAATAATTTATTGATTTGAATGCATGTGCATGGCATAATAGCTTTACACTAATGCACCTTGCCCAGACATGCATAATATAGAACAATTATATAAATATATACACAATAATGAATAGAACACCAGTAATAAGTTGGCACACAAAAACGAAATTCTATCAGAGTCTCCAGGTTTTAAATACATACTCTACCAATAACTTGAAAAAGTGCTTTCTCAAGTAGTATACTAGAGACGTCAACGCGACTTGAGAGAATCATACCACAGCATACCTTGTAAAAATTTTTTTTAAATAAAAATGGATAATATTTATATTCTCTCATGTACATGTATGTGAGAAATCTTTTTTGGACATGTTCAATTAAAAGTAAGTCGGTTGGATTATTTGGCAACCGGACGAGAAAAGCATGCTAAAAGTTATTGCATATTATTTTTTATATATAGTTCTCTTGAAATAAGACACCTAAATCAGCTACCATTTCTGTGCAATGCAGCACATTTATATCTATTTTATAAGCAAATTTAAGTGACGTTTTTATTATATAGAATAGGAAATGGCATGAATTTTTTAAATGTAAATTGTAATCTATTAGTGCAGGGTTTCCCAAACTTTTTCAGCGACGGAACACTTGGCAAATCCGAAAATTTTGGCGGAACACTTAGCTTATTTTTTAGGCTGTGTAATTCATAATAAAATAAAAAATGTTATTAAAGAAATGTTATTAAATTTATTTAATAAACAAAAAAATACAAATAAATAAAGCTCCTAATGACTGATGATTTTGGGTTCTTAAATAACATTTTTTTTATATCAGGCACAATTTTGGTTAGTTGTATTTTCATATCTGCCGTGGCGTGGAGTCTATTTCTGTATTTTGTTTTTGTTGCAATATACTTAAAAAATCCCACTTCGCATAAATACGTCGTGGAAAACGGAAGTAAAAAAACCAGACCTTGGGGACTCAGTCAGACTCGCCCAGAAATCATTTAATGGCTGATATTTTTGTTTCAAATCAGAGTCATTAACTAAATTCTCATAATCCCTTAAGCCCACTGGTTTTACTGTCACGGAAAATATATTCCGAACCCAGGAATCGTCCTTACTAGTTTTCGGAAAATATTCCGAAAGAATTATTTTCAAGTAATATAGGTGTTCTAAAAATACTTGTGAAACTTTTTTATCTACTTGAAAATTCAATTCATTTAAACATTCATTCCAAGACAGGAAAACAAACAAAATTATTAGATTCAACCGATAAAATCTGAAATTGTAATTTTTTATCAAAAGATTCAATTTTATCTATCATATTAAAAATTGTAATACTTTTTGCTTGTAATTATAAGTTAACATCATTTCGCTTTGTAAAAATATCCGATAGATATGCAGATGTATCAACCAGAAAGGATTTGTTAAAAAAATTATAAAATGATGTTGCAAATTATTTTGTGCTTTCAAGAAGACTAATAATTCATTTCGAAGTTCATAAAGTCTTAATAGTACTCTTCCTCTGGATAGCAATCTCACTTCAGTATGTAATAAAAGTGCTTCATGTTCACCACCCATTTCATTGCATAAAATTTTAAATAATCTGGATTGAAGTGGTCTAGATTTTACATAGTTTATCATTTTCACGGCTACTTCATAACATTTTTTAAATTTGTGGAATTTTTTTTAGTCAACAGTGCATGCCTATGCAAAATACAGTGACTGCTAGTAGCATATCTAGTCACATAAATAAAATTCGTATAACAAACACTAATATCGTGTGATTAATTAACAAAAAAAATATTGTTTAAATAGGATCAAATTTTAAAGTTAAAAAAAACAACACCGACTTATGAAACTTTTCCCTCCAGATTTTATACACATCAATGTTGAATATTTAACACATATTTTCAAGCTTTTTTATCAGATTTATGAACAATTTTTATGTATTAGCAAGACTAACATTTTTTTTTAATCTACTCTAAATTTTTGTGAAATATCTATTTAGGCCCCGCGGAACACCTATTTTGGATCCGCGGAACACTGGTGTTCCGCGGAACATAGTTTGGGAAACCATGTATTAGTGGATGACCCACGCAAAAGCTTTTCAACATCAAAAAAAAATAATATAATTTATTTTAGGGAATACTTAGATAATAATATTATTATTAAACAAAAAAAAACCTTGAGGAATTCCTTGAGGAGTTACAATATATTCAGACGACTTATGTTGCCCATTTTTAACATATTGACAACGATTTGAAAAGTATCATTTAAAAAATATTTTGTTGGAAAACTTATGCTTATTATTTTTTTAAGAATTAAAACATCACCAACTTTATTAAAAGCCTTTGCAAAATAAATGTAGATGACATTTACTTGAATGCTTATATCGAGATTTTTCGTCACAAAATTGGAAAAACAGAGCAAATTCGTTGCTACTGATTTTGATACACAAAAATCATGCTATTGGTCAATCAAGTATTCTTGAATATGGTCTGAAGCATACTTATGAAGTATGAATTCGAATGCTTCGATAAAGTCAACACAGTCTTATAATTTTTATCTGTTGAAAGTGACTTCCATACATAAATTTTCATTTTATGTATGGAAGTCATTTTCCTAATTTTCCATACATCAGGGAAAGTATTTGTTTTCAAAGATAGGTTAAAATCAATAATGTCCTGCATTTTTAAGCATACCAGCTGTACATCATGATCTGCCGATTTTTTTGCCTTGAATTTCCAAAATAATAATAATAAATATTTGTAAACATAAATTTACACGCAAGTTTAATCTATTATTTTATATATTGTACACGTATAATTTTCATTAAAATTGAGGCATAAATCTCGTTCTACAAAACAGTAAAGAACGACGTTTTGTTCAGAAGCTTACGAATGAAGGTGAATGACATGTAACTATAGTTTATAGTTCAATTAGAATACATATTGCATTCACCATTAAATTGCATAGAAATCCAAAATTGTGTAACTAAATGCTCAATTAAATACACCATAAGCTCTTAGACAATCGGTGAATGGCACAATGAAGTATGATACTCAAGAATCCATTGCAACAAGCATAAGAGAAGCGAGAATGAGCAGTACTCGTATATCATAAGGTATTCCTACTTGATCGTCATTTATTAAGCCGACAGGCATGGTATGGGGGGGGGGTTGTTTGAGAGTGTGCAAATTTAACCCCATAAGTCTAAACTGTTTCACTTCTTGCACCCCACCGGAGCGGAGATGGCAAGTACCCACATTCACATACCTATAGACACGAGGGGTCGACGGAGAAATTTGCATTTGAAATGCAAAATAGTCGACGCAAAGGGTAAATTCTACGGGGGTCAGTTCAAAGTGTAGACCTTAGGAGCGGTTGAGGTCTACAGTCAGAAACACTCAACACGTCTAGTAATTGTTTCGCTCGGTTCTGCATTGTTTCTCGCCAAGTGTTGTAGAACTGAAAATGGACAATTTGACGCGCTTTGGGCTTGAGGGAGAAGTTTAAACTTAGGAAGTTTATATTTTGGTGACTTGTCGCTTACACTTCATAATGGCTATTTTAAGTCTTACTTCGTACTATATCCACTACATATAATGCCAAATCTGCAACATTGGTATCTTATTCATAACTAAATTTTTATTTATTTTCAAATTAATATACACACCATAACTGCCATTTTTAGTTTACCAATACTAAAAATATTTTCCAAAACAAGCTGAACAACTAGTTCATGGAGCTGACAAATACTTGACTTAAATTGGCATATTACGTTTGTATATATTTAAACCCCATCATCCTTTAAATCGTGGATCTAAATACGTTGAAGGATTAGATGTATTTTACATAAAGGAAAACCTCTTATTCATGGAAGCTTATATTTTTAATTAAATTTCTTCCATTGTGTTCTCTGAGTCATCGTATATTGTTTACTAGTGTTTTGTAAAAATTAAATATGTACAACTATACATCTAATGCTGCTACACAAAAACATTTTTAAACTTATTATTATCGCACCTCTTCAGTGCTAGAAATGTATAGTGTTATAGAATAAGATACTTATTAAATGGCTTGGTGAAGCGTATGCATTTTTTTAATAATTGACTCACGTATCGCAGGCCATCATATACATGCCACTCAACCCATGGTAGTGAATATTCGATATATCGTTGAATTCACACATCAGTTCAAAAAGCTTCACTGGTAAATAAGCTCAATGGTGGCCTTCTTGAATACTTAAAAGCGACGATTGATTTGCGACTTTTTTACTCTCGAGACACGGGAGGAGTATACGTGGTCTGAAAAAACTATTTTATACGACAAGTTCTCGCATTAGCTGTCTTATAATCAACTATTTTTTATATTGACTTTCCGTACTGGGATAAACCGAATGTTTGATGGGCCTCTATAAATTGAACATTGAAGCGCCCTTCCTAGCCATAAAAAATCAAAACGCAAACCAAAGTGGGATGAAAGCGGACGGTCAACTTAATTATTCATGAGTGTGTTTGGACGTCGGAAGGGTCTAAAAGAAAAATCTGGGACTAATTTACGATTGGTCAGCTCTGACCCAAGCCGCTGCATTAACATTTTCATGCGACGTCGACCGCAATACGCGGAAAACTCGTGTAAACATTTTTGATGATACTCGACGAGCAAACTCATAAATATGCTGAAATTGTATATGTACATAGTCAGGCGCGCCATACGTTTCTTACTCTTCGTTTCCTGCCCAGCGAAACTTAGGAGCTTAATGGATTAATTATGAATCACTAAACACGAGTAGTAAACGTGTATTGATCTCTTAGCGAATAAGTAAACATGTCGCGGGAAGCACACCGGTAAAGTTTTCCGACAAGCAGACAAAGCACTAAAACATTCATCTAATGGCAACAAAATGGCACTACTGTTTTTGGTCCCGAGCTAGTCGTAGAAGACTGAAAGCTAAATTTTCACAAGCTCGCAATCATGAATCTGCTCATCAAAGACAATAAAATAAAGTAACAATTCGCTTTAACGATAAAAGTACTCCGCAAACTGAAACTCATTTTACAGCTACTGACAAAATATTTGTACACCGTAATATGTTATACAGGGTACACTTGATTATACGTGCGGGTGCGGATTAAAAATGCTTGAATTTTTTTAATAATTTCAATTTTTTAATTAACTTTAAATTTCAAACCATCTAAAGGGCGTCATGTGTTGCGAAAGTGTATTTAGTACTCATAAAATGAAACTGTTGGTGATTGAAAAAGTAGATCATTTAAGGGGACTGAAATAAAAAGTCTTCCTGTTGATTATTAAAAGTTAAAAAAAGCATAGATGGATAGAGATCTTTGAAGATTGCATCAATGTGTTATTTCATCAATAAAATATCTTTACCGTACTTATCTTCTTAAAGCTCTTACTGTGGAAAATAATGGTTTGAGTAATTTTTGGAAAAAAATACATTACAATATTGGTCAAATGAAAAGCCAGTAACATTTGTTTGGTTGTGGCGAAAGATTCTTCCTCACTGGGGCAAGTGATACATCTAAAATATGCAGATTAATGGAAAATTAAAAATGCTTTGAAACTGTCGATCGAGGAGTGATTTGACCGCTATTTAAATGATCTGGATTTTCAATGCTTGAATAATGCGAATATCGTTTCTATTGCCACTCAAACAGAAGTGAAAGGGAGTGAATGGGAGGGACAATACTAGGAAAGAAGATACTAACAATTACATTAGTCACAAGACAGTACTGACTTCTGTTAAATCGACCAAAAAGGATTCGAATATCACGAAAAAATCGTACTTATATTAAAAAAATATTGAGAGATTCTTAAAATCAAACGTGAATCATAGATTCTATTAATAAATAAAAAAATGATAATCGCCATTGACTTAAGTTCAAACTTTACTGGGCTACAAAAGAGATTCGAATGTAACCATATAATATTTAACAGCTAACGAAAATCACATTCCTAATAAATAAATAAAATATTATCTCTATTGGCAACATATTATACATAATATATGATAGTTCGGATTATCCGGGATTTTCAATTATCCGTTCCTTTCTGACTCAGCATTAGCTAGAATAATCGAAAGTACACTGTAATTCTCTACCCTAACTCGAACCGTTTTATTGTATAATGAACAACGTGATGTAAACAATATTTTTTATTGATCTACTTATTTGATCTATATACATTGATCTACTTAAAACTCGCCCGCTATATCAGCTGATTTAATAATGCGAGGATATTATTTATTTATTTACTGTAGATCTTCCGCTGTAACATGACAGACGTTAGCCCAATGCGTTACAACGAAATAAACACTATCAACATCTTCTAACTATGTAGTGAAACACCAGACAGAAAGCAGTCTATAAAATAGTGACATCTATTTATTTATTTTTAATATATTAACCTGCGTTTTTTAAGCCAATTTCGATTTATTTTCACCGGGATCTTTTGTACATCACAATGTACACCAAATTATTTTAAAAATACATAATATTATATTAAAATACAAAATAAAATATTTTTCATGTCTCTTTAATAAACTTAATAAAATAATTTAACAAAAAGAGAAAGTAAACGAAAAATAAAAATTCAGATGAGTCTAAATTAGAGAATTTTTAATACCTAATATGTACGACCTAGCTCGATTTTAATTAATCATAACGATATTCATCCGTGAGATTACGGAAAAGTAAACATAATTTGTGATGATCGATCGGAATTTTTATTATATGATTATCACACACGCTATAAATTGTAAAGTCTAATGTTCATATATGATTCGAACCTAGGACTTTCAGGTCAATTGTCAGCGACTTACAACTTGCAATCAATGGATGTCACTACGCATGACTAAGCTTAATTTTATTAATAATTATTCATCCGTAAGATTAATTATCTTGTAAATCCACCGAATCGATCGAAATTATAATCATTGATTCGAAACCAGGTCTTTCAGACATTCGTCACAAACTATACCACTGGTCTATCTTAAATTTTAAATAAACAAAATACGCAATATAAATATATACTGTTCATGAATGACAACATTGGCCCGTTTATAAAAAACGTTAGCCATTATTTCATACAAAACTTTCACTATCACGTACGAGATTTTCAGAAGTTTGAAACCGCTTCCATGGCATTTTCATTAACTTTTACGACATTTAATTCTCCTTTCGTCCACACGATCTTCGTGCACTCCACTTTTACAACCAGTCGCTTGGTGTCTGATACAATAAAGACGAATGGGGTTAAACAAAAAAAGAATACAACCTTATACGTTATGCTGTAATTTTCTTAAACTATACACATTAAAATTAATATTAATATAATGAATTTCATGCCTTTACTTCGCCTAAAAATATTAAGAGTGCAATAAATCAGAATGTCAGCTTGCAGGGGTAGAAAAATTGCGATCATTATGCAAATCTCATCGAGCACCCCGTGTAAACAAAAGACGTGCAAAACTATTACAGAGAAACGTGTCGAACAAGTTTCTAGAGAGCGAATATTATTTTTGAATATCAGTACAGGTTGATGCATCATAAAAGTTAAAAATTAATATATATTATAAAAAGTATTTGTTTAAAATGAATTTTTTAAATTAAATTAACTGAAAGTAAGTGGTAGTAGCACGATCTTAATCGTGTAATTAGTTCATATTAAGATGATACGTTAATTAATTTTTCAGATATTGAGAATATTTTTAACATAACAATATACATCATAATAAATAACGCAAACCAGTCAAGTTGAGAAAAATACCAAAGCATAAATATAGTATTACACTTACATTATGTTCGGTTTAATGAGAGTCAATATTAATGTGTATTGTGTCAATAAAATTAATTTTGAACGAGTGCTTATTTCTTGATTTTTTTAAATGTGAACTTTTTAGTGAATCACTCTTTATAAACGATTATATTTTCAACGCCAAAAATCAGTTCGATTCAACAAGAAATTATAACTTAACAAGATTAATTATGTGGTTGTAGGAACTGTATATGAACAGGTACATTTGAACTCTAACTGTGGCGAAAAGTTCAAACAACTAATTATATCGTTTGGACAAGAGGAAGAAATTCGTGCAGGGAATATTTTACCTTAGACCACATAAAATTAACCCAATACTGCAAATTCGTGATGCGAAAACTAACGCTGATGATAAAAATATTGTTAAAAAGACGCGAAAATAATGAACACAAACTAATTTGAATGAGTCGAGCGGAATGGAGAAATCTTCTATGTTTTTATATATTTTTTTAGATCATTGTGTATTTTTCAATATTAAAAATACAAGAAAATAAAAAATAATTGAAAAAAATATTCGAGGCAAATAAAAACAATAATTTTGAAAAAGATTTTTCTGTACTGTAGAATATATAATAGCCAATTATTTTTAAGAATGAAAATTGTACGTCTGTCGCAAATTTTCGTAATACGCAAGAGACTTGACGTCTATGTTAAAAGTACAATATATTTACAAGTACAAGATATTTTGATTCAATATTGTTCATAGCACAACGTAAAATATTTGTTGCCTCTCACAGTTCGATATTTTAACACCAACAGATTACTGCAAGAGCTTTTCATACAAAATGTCACGATGAAAGCTTTTTTATCAAAAAATATATTATTTCATTCGCTGTCACAACCCTTTTACTCTGTAGTTCTAATAAAAAAATATACTTAAATTTTTGTGTAATATTTAAAAAAAACAGCAAATGCAACAACAAATTAAAATATTCGTATAAGAACAATAGTCCTTAATATAGACTTTTAAATTATTAATTTTACATAGTACATATTTAATAATGAGATTGATAATTAAGAGTAATAATATAAATAAATAAATCACGAGCTTCATTTTTGTCTATATTTTTAATTAAAAATCCAGCGAGTGGGTTTGTTAAACTTTACCACTTTAAAATTATTTTTTCTTAATTATTTTGAGCAAGTGCATCAGTGAAAATGACTATTCGGCATAGGCGTAACTTCTTTCTGCTTTAAAATTTAAACACTATTTTGCTTTTTTATAACATAATTGTCATAAACGGAAACAAATTGGCGATAATTTTTTTCTTTTATACAAAAGAAATGGAGCACTTGTTATGTCCATTTTAAAATCACACTGCACGTGACGTTAGTTGAAGCACCGGTGTCACAACCAGCCTTGTATTTTTACTTTTTCAATTTCTCTCGTATTTATTACGGAATTCATGTTGTATTTTTTTTATTTTTTCAACCATAGAATAACATGTTTACTTTGTGATTATAAATGAAATTGGTTACAATGACGCCGAGGGAAAATTTGTTTTGTTAAGCCGTATCAGCGTCTCGAAACCACAAAGAAGGATTTTTTCTGACGTCGCCGCGAGTTTTACGTCGTTAACGAATTTCATTTCCTTTGGAAATTGTGGAGACAAGAATGCATTTCGCGTAATGAGACATGGAAGAAGAAGGACGTTCCTCGGCGGATATTACGGGAAACGTTTCAAATTGAATTGTTCCGTGTCGCCTCTATAAAGTTTTTCCTCAGCGTTACATCAACGGGTACGTTCGTAAACATATGCGACGAAATTGTCTATATTTTTACTTAGTTTAAACTTATACTAGTGGCTGTAAGGACAAAACTTTACAAGCAAGTAGAAAAATAACTTTAAAAATCAAGATTGCCTTGTTATCTTTTTACTATAGAAAAAAATGTTTAAAATAACAAATAAAATTAAGTGCATTTCTTTGTATGCTTTGCTTATAAAATACAGCTGTAAATAACTAAAAAATCTTAGCAACTTATTATATATAAATAAATATATTATTAGCATGTTATCAAAAGCAAATAAAATTCAGACGATGAAAACCAGTGCTAGAGAGGAGCGGTAATTGGTCCCTGCAGATGGGAAATTTAATCAAGCCCTACCAATGTTACATAATTCCACTTTAAGGGCCGGTATGTGTAAGCGATGGTTGTTGCAAAAGCGTATTTCTAAATAATTCAACCCTGTGTTTGGATATCGGGGAGAAAGAAATTATGGGATCGAACAGAACCCATAGCAATCAGTGCGGCGAATGAGATTCGATAATCTACCTGACTTATCGCTAATTCGCATCGGGAATCGTTGATTTGGAGATTGAATTATGGAGATGGTTGGTTTTCTGGAGAATGGAATTAGCAGAAATTACAAATTTAAATTTTTCTAATTGACTGCATGTTAATTGTTTCTTATGAATTTATCTTTTTATGTGGCATAATACGTGTAAGATATATGATGTGATAACAAGCGTTATCATTAGTGTTTTAAAACACTAATATTATTAAGTATCCTTAAGATAATTTAAAATACTAATCACTAGCAAGCTAAGATCAAGTTATTGAGTGGTGAGAGTATGTAAAATAACATTTTTTGTTGTTTTTTGAGTATTAGTTAATATTTCATATTTATCCGACATAGATTAACCACAGTGCATGATTTCTTATTATATTCTAAGCATTTAGATAATTATTTTGGAGTCAACCTGCAACTATATTTTATTCGAGGTATGCAAAAAAATATTATGAAATAAAATATGATATTGTTTAGAAGATGAAAGAAAATTTTTCTCTGTGTTTTCACAATATTATGTTGACAAAATACTTATTAATTTTTAGATTAATTCTGATTTTATAAACTTTAAAATAATTATTTCGGAATCGAACTTTAATTATGTTTTTTTGAAAAAAAATCATGAAATACAAGATGACACTGTTTGAAACAGGAAATGACAATTTTGGGTAAAAATTTTGCCGATACGCGCAGTTTCCCGATAATAACCATTATTGCAGCGCAGGTAGAAGCAAAAATAACACACAATCATATTTTCGTGCGACGTATATGACTATATTCTTGTGACTTGGCTCTAATACGCGCGAATGTATGTGTGTAAAAATTGGAAGCCATTGCCACATGCACTTGAAAGCATTCACTATTTTTTAAATATTATGTTTCGATACAAAACTTAATTTCAGTATTATATTATTGAGGGCCTAAAATTTATTTATATTATTTTATCAAAGCAAAAATGATATAGAAAAATTAAAGCATAAATCAGCTTGTTAAACTAGCTATAATTATTGTATAAACAATTATTTATGTTTTTTATTTAAATATAGTAATATAGATCAAATCACACTCTCTGCTTAATAGACGAAAACTCAAATGAAATTAGTAACATCTCAGATTGCAAAGCAGTAATGATGGCGAGCAGAAGTTCAACTTAGCAGTTTCCCTCGGTTAAGTTGACCCGTCGAGATTCGGCTCAATTACGGACAAACAGCCAAATGGAATTTGGCAATTACTCGATCGAGTTACGGAGCGAGCGGTAATCACGTATAAAGTTCGCTACGTAAATACCTCAATTTATTATTAACGAGTAAGTAAAATAAATATTTAGACTATCATGTTTAAATTCGTTAACCATATTAGCCAAGATTTACTACGGGACACGACGACCGCATTAAAATCGGGTCACGTAGGGTTCGACCAGGTGATATGTATTACGTGGACCGGAACCGAGCAAATAGTTTTCGGGTCTGGTAACTAGAGTCAGGGAATGACCTTCCACTACACCATAAGGATATGCATGAGGTCTTAATGGCTATTCCATTAAAAGCAGCACGCCTCCGTAACGACCCTCTCGTCACCAGATCTTCGAAAACGATGACGGTAACGACTGAAGTGTAACGCCGTATTAAGTAGATTATTTATGGATAATCAATATGAAACACTAGAAAAGGTAGTAAGAAATGGGACAGGAGAATTTCTGATTAATACTCAGAATACACTGCTTAATAATATAAGTTTTATAGCTGAATCTATGAAATGCGATTAGCAAACATTTCGTTTCGACTTCCTCGAATGTTGGCCGTCAACAAAAATTTAATAATACAAGGATCTTAAGAATGATTATATTATTAAATATTCGGCATGGGTTCATTCACCTACTAAATGAAATAAGAGCCAATGTTTTTACGTAAATGCTATATAAATCATGTAAAATCCATATAAAGGCAAATGTATAACAACCAAAATCAAGATTAGTTTCACTCAGAAATGATCAAAAGTAAAAATAAATAATTTTAATGAAATAATATTTTTATAATACAATTACAAACAATTGGCTTAGTCGTTGTAATCATATGTTTTAAATACTAAAATATAATTATTAAATGTTTGTTTAATTTGCTAAAGTCGTCATTATAATGAAAACATCGATACTTCAAACATAATTATTTTTCAATTTTCTTACATACCTACGTATGGCTATGCACGTTATAAAATCATTAAATTTAATCCAATCATATCGGCGAGAGCTGTTACTAGAGTGTCCCTCGAAAGAATATAAAAATAATTTTACGACTTTAAGCCTCGGCTGGATTAAAAAGTACACCTTGAGCGAACGAAAGTGCCCACGTACCAATCCAAATATGAAACATCCGATCCCGGGGATTACGGGACCTTTTTCGTAACGAAGATAAACGAATCCCGCGGGAGCGTGGAAATCTTTTATGTTTGCCGAGGGACCGTCGTGCAAATATATGCACACAAAAGTGGTATTGATCTAGGCACATGGCGGAGCCGAGAGGTATTGCATAGAGCGATATTGAATTTGGTTCTCGTGCTCTTTTCAACTCATAGCAGCATTGACCGTTGTTTTACGCGGTGTTGGCAGATTTATTATGAGAAAAACGACCCGGGCGTATTACGCTAATGCACTTTTTGAACGCCTACCACCATTATATGAGAATTCTAGACACACACTACAAGATTGCGGTAATGAGTCGAGAAAATAGCCAGTCGTTTTGCGGTTGGGTGGAGAAAAGTTCATACCTAGAATATCTTAATTTGAGGTTTAAACATATACAGTGTACTCTCGATTATCCGGCTGCGATTATACGTACTTGAAATAAATTATTATTTACAACTAATTTCAAATTTTGAAATCATCATAGTCGTGTATTGTGATAATGAATCTAGAAGTAAAAAAATAAGCTTTTCGTGATTGAAAAAGTAAAAACCTACATCATTTAAGGGGACTGAAAAAAATCTTGCTGTTGATTATTAAAACAAAGGAGCATGGATAAATAGAGATCTTCGAAGATTGGTTCAAAACCAAGTGGGTTCCTGAAGTAGGAGATTTTTTAATAAGTAAAAGTATTTGTGGGGGATCCTATTCTTGAAACTCGCGGAAAAATCTGTGACAAAAAATGATCATTCATCAATAAGTATAAACTAGACAATAGTGGGATCACACAAAGGCCCTCGCTACAGCTAGGAAAAAATAATATCCCATAAATAACATGAAAGGATTCTCCGGTGCATTGAATAAATATTTCTTTGGGAAACAATATATCACCGGAAGACAAAAAAACACCGTAAGGCCACAACATTCCCATTGCACAATTCGACCTCGGAGATGTCCATCAAGCAAATGTCACTTTCTAAAGGCGTATACATATTTTGTTGTTTAAGAAGCGAAGATGATCGCTAAATGATTGCAATTGGTCAGCAAGCTTTGCAGCCCTGAATACATAAGGCTGATCTCCAATGAGGACCAGACAGACACCGGCAGACACTCAAAGAAGCAGATTCGGCCCGCCCGCGGACAACATACGGTCATGGAAGCTCACATCCTGAGAGGGACTCTACCATACGAGCACCATATCAAAAAAAGATCAACCTCCGCTATACTATCGCTGGCACATCAATCAGAACTCTAAGAATCTTCCACTAACATCATCCTTGCGCTAGCTTCTCCGCCACTACTCGGAAAAAAACACCTCGCCCATCATAACCTGCGAAAGGCTGCGAAGTCCCACCACAAAGGGTTAGAATCCCAAGATATTGGTAATAGATAATCCAAATGAAAGCATATAGAAAACGAAAGACGGCCTTACGGTTGAAATTTTTTGCCGCCTAATGTTAATTCAACTCATAGACCAAGGCGTTATATCAAAATAAAACGGTTTTGCGGTGCTGGTCTTCTTAAAACTCTTGCTGAGGAAGATGATGGCTTGATTAATTTCTAGAGAAAAATTGGATAATATACATGGAATAGCACAACCAAAAGTAAATCCAGTAATAATTGTACGATCATGGAGAAAGATTCCTCCTGAAGTAGAAAAATATGTATTGAATTTAAAATAGACTGAGGCAAGTGATGTATCTGAAAAATGCAGATTAATGGAAAATTCAATATTCTTTGAAAACGTCGAACAGGAAAACATCGAGCAGTAGTTTGATCGCGATTCAAATGAATGGTGCGGATATCGTTTCTATTGTTACTTAAACCGGAAAGAAAGTGAGTGTTAGTGAGAATAAAAGGGAAAAAGATACTATTACTTTAGTCACAAGACAGCACTGAACTACACCGACCAAAGGGGGTTCAAATAACGATAGCTCTTAGAGAAGATTGTACTGATATTCGAAAATTATTGAGAGATTCCCAAAATAAACGAGAATCACAGATTTTCTTGACAAATAAAAAAAATGATAATCTGTATTTTAAATACATTATATACACACGGTAGTTTAGGATTATCTGAGTTTTTTAATTTTCTGTGCCCATCCTCCCCAGCATTAGCTCGGATAATCGAGAGTATACTGTAGTTACTAAACAATAAAGAGAACATTTTGTTATAAAACTATCGCAAAAGTTATTAATCTAGTACCGCACCTCATTCTCTCATTAACCTTTCGAAGCAGTCACGAAGTTTCAATGTTTACAGTTGTCTCACTTTCGCGCATATATTACATTAGGAGTAGGCATAATTTCCATTCTCGCAGGCCACACTTAAATAACATTTGGTTTAAATAAAAAGTTTTAGACCAATAGATATTTAGTTACACATTGTCTGAAAAACTTCACATTGTTGAAGTTCATCAAGCTGCAAAGCGTATTTTTTAGGCATATGTATATATTGATCCGCTTTGTTTCTAATATTCTACTCATAAATTTATTTCTTAAAGATTTGTTTGGCAGTGCAATGCAAAATTTAAAAAAAAAATTAATGCCAAATACTAAAAAAATAATAAGAATTGTTTGCATCTAAAGCTTAATATTTTCAAATATATTATATTCCGTATAACTGTTAATAAGTTTAATTCTAGGATTATTTAACCGCGTAGAGCGAAAACTTTAGATATGTTACTCATGTTTTTGTTTTTGTTTTGAAAAATAAATTAGAGCATATTTAGTTAAACTACCATTACAGTTTTTCCCTATATTTATAATATCGTTAGTTTTCATTTACTAAAACATTTCGGTGAAATTCGTAGAAATATTACAGAAGCATTTTTAATTACGTTTTATAACTAATTATGATAGACAATGATACATAGTACACATAATAATATTTTTTATGCGTAAAAATCCCTGTTATTATTTTTTATCAAGTGACAAAACTTAAAGTATTGCACAATAGGGATATAATTAAAATTTAGTTTGAATTTGACTAACAGTATAATTTATGCAATAATAACATGCAATTAAAATATGTTTTTTTATTACAAATAAAAAAATAATTTCTAATGGAAAAGACGGGAAAAATTCATTACAATGTTTTAAAAATATACTTTGAAACGTAAAGAGAAATATTATATATTTAAAATACTCTTGACAATAAGGGTCATATAAAACTACAATAAATGTAACTTTGTTAGCATATAAACTTGCATGACACAGACCGTAAAGATTTTACGGGCGAAAGCGTCATATTTATACAGTAGCTTTCGCAATTAATTTGGACCTCAGTTAAAACTTCATTTCAAACATCACGACAACCAACTAGGACATAATAATTCGTTTTATATATTTTTAAAACAAAAATTCTAATTAAAAACCTTGATGGTTTTAAAGCAGAGTACATAATTTCATGTCCTCGGAGAGATTAAATCTTGCATCAAGACCAAAGAAGCTGATTAGCAAAGCAATTAACGACGTTTACGTTAAATTATTTTTTAAAGTCTCAAAGGGCTTAAATAAATTTCATCAGTATTATTTTATGGATAAAAATAGACAAAGTACAACATAAAATCGCATTACCATCAAAAGTAAGTTCGTTATGGATGAAAAAACACAAAAGAAACATCCGCGGATTTATTGTGGATTTGTTGCGAACTGGGAATACATTTAAATAACACAATAGTACCAGGGCAGCACTGGACCAAATTATTTTGGACAATAAAAAAATCTACCAACCGGGAATACTTTCAAATATTCATCGTTATATTTTTTTTCCCTCTGTCCCGATTTAATAACGCGCATCCGTTCGTATATAAATAATTGTAACTGTGCATAGATATGAAGAAAATTCACCCGGATTCACCTGGAAGTGTATTTTAATTAATATTTAAAATTTGAGTCTTTTGACAATTTTTGAGATGAAAGAAAAGAGCGGAACCGAACGAGGGTTCTTGACAGAATCATTCGGAACATTTTGCTGAATCAATCGACGCTTTCTCGCTCTAATGCACACCGGGAAAAATATAAGGAGTGAGTTTTCTTGTTTAAGGCAGTCGTTAAAGATTTTCGATCTTCTTGGTAGTCCTTGAATGTTTTCAGCTCAACGAACAACGCTGATCGCGGAATTAATTAAGATATAAGGCACCATGAATATATGTATGTATATGTACGATATTCCTAGAAAACCTTTCAATTTAATCAACAAGTAGATATAAAAATATTAAGCCTGACATATTAAAAAAAATGTACGTATTTTGTCAGTTATTACAAAATAAAATATTTTCCAATTCAGCGATGCATAAAAAATATTCAAACTTAAGTAACTTTTGATGAAAAAATCTCTTAGTACTAACGTAATTGGTGTTTATGTATTCACCTCTCTTTTATATTCAACTATAAAAGAATGGAGCAATCATTTCAAAATGGCTTCAGAATTCATCTAAAACAAAGGTCGGCAAAAATTATGTTAGCTCAGAATACAGGTGTTTTTTTATAATTTATAAACACTAAATAATATTTTAGTAGCAAAATATTGCGACTTATGATACACAAACCAAAAATAGCGCGCCCACATGACACGTGCAACTGAAGAATCGCGAGCGATTCTAGTAGCCATCAAGACGTGCGTCGCGATATTTTATTTCTACCAACGTACGTGGTGGGGATACGGCTGGCCCGTACGAACGTCTATATAACGCGGTACCAAAACTGTATTTGACACACTCGTCCCTCGGAATACTACTTCGCTCCAAGGACTTCTTTGGCCATGGATTTTGAGACCTCCAGAAAACGCGCTCAAGATCACAAGTATCGACTTACAAAATGATACTTTCTGATGCAATCCAAGACTACGACTTATACGCTTCACTACAACTTACATACAAAGAGCCAAACTTTTTTTCATTGTAAATACAGGAAACCAAATATAAACTTCAATTTATCACATAATTTATTATCTTGTGTTCAAAAGAATATAATTAAAAAGGAAATTTTTCGTTCCATTAAAATAATGGATTTTAGAATTTTAATTATTTCAATCAATCAAACATGTCCCAAAAATAGATTATTAAAAATAAACGAAATTATAATATTCAACATTAACTTACTAATATTGTGAATATGTCTATTAATGGACGCAGCTTTAAATAAATTCTATAAGTTTTTTTAAATTAGATTTATTGGGTAAGATATATCATAATAACGGTAATTTGGAACAAGTTGCTTTGAGGAAACAACTTTTAAACATCAAAAGTATTAAAGTAAAGCGAAATAGAAGACCATTAAAAGAATATCACATTTTCGGTCGGATACTTTTGAACCTATCGATAAGTATAGAAATATACGTATATTAAAAGCATCGCTATGACTGAAAATATAAAATACTCTCAAGTTTATATATTTTTACGAAAACATAAGTAAACGATTAGTATTCCGAAAACCAGCATTTTTATGAAATACATGAAAATATATTAAAACTTTTGGAATTACCGTAATGAAACTTTCCTACTTAATCTGGTAAAAATCCGTTTTTGATATTTTTAAATATATAAATATTTCATCAACTTCAAAAGTTTTCCTAACTTCGAGCATATTTGCGAAAAAATACTTATATAATCGAAAAGCAAATCTAAGTATTAGTTTATTTTTAAAGCGTTAAATGTTATCGAATACCAACAAAAATAACATAATATACATATATAATATTATAAACTTTTAAAGGATTTTCACATAAAGCAAAATAAACAAGCTAAAATTGTAAAAATAGTAACTATTCATGTAACTGTTGTAGTATGTACGTTAAAAATATATTTTCTTCATAATGTAATATTTCTACGAATATATCCGTAATTCTGCTACTTTTATAGAAGCATTAATGGCATATCAGTGATGTTCCAAAAATGTAAATAAACTAAGATAATGAATATTAGCAGCTTAACGCCCGAGGACTCGTATACGCGTCTTTATATAACATTGTTTAGTGGCCGTGAACTCAGGCATGAGTCCTGTCATGCGTTTTCTTTTATTAAAAAATACTGGGATACCATCAAGTTTGCCTCTATCTGATAATCAGAGATAGTAGTATACTATTTCTACGTACTATCATATGAAAAATAAATTATATTTTACTTCATATTTTTGTGAAAAGAGTCGTCTTATCCCATTGCGATGCAATGCAATGAGACGTCACCTATTTAGGGTACGTGAATTTTTTTTATGAAATGTTTGAACCATAATTATTTATTTCATATAAAAATAATATTTTATGGTTCACTTCTTGAACAAAAATAAATTTAAGGGGAAAACTGTCTGGCAAGGTAAACATAAAACTAATCCAATCAAAAGAAATCTAATCATTCCGGTCGATAGTACTTTAATTAACAAAGTTTTTTCTGTATATTATTGCCAAATTATAAAAATATCCGTTTATAATATAATATAATTTGCACTCACCAATTTTTCGGCGTCCTTTTTCTGCTTACAACTGTCACATACACATTTATTTTTATCACTACACTTATAAACCACACTATCTCCTTACTTATATTTATTTTTATTATTTACACTATTCATATTTTTTGATACGTATAAAAACACTCGGCAATACGAAGAGGAATTTCACTTTTTCTGCACATGTGTACTGTATCTTTCCTTTTTCCATGTGCAGAATAAACACGATACTTTCTTCTCACATATTCTCTACGTTTTATTTTTATTGGCTGACGGTTTTCCAGCTTATCCGTAAGCCTTTCTGGTGGATTGACAACACGGACACGGCAAGATGTGGTAGAAACTGGCGAAATGTCTTTAGAATCGATAGATATCACTGAATTCTGCATCCATCCTTTAGTCTTACTCAAAAGAAAATCTTTGAATTTAATTTTGCTGTTAAGATTCAAATTTTGATAGACACTGAACGAATAAAACAATGCACATTAATATAAACAAAAAATAACATTTTTTGTTTATTCCATTGTTTTTCGAAATATTTTGTAACTAAGTCGTTCTGGGTTTTTTATATCTATTATCTGGCTGTTATGAAAAGTAGATATCATTCTGAAATATCTTTTCTTATTTTTTTCTCCATATTTCGATAAACGTTTTACCTTTTCTGCCATGTTTCATCTGTAGGGGCCTTAATTTCATATTTTTGAGATTCTGGCAAACGGATTGTTCAACAAAGTTCTGTTTTCCGTAAAAATAAATATTTTGCGAGTTCAACGCTATTTTTAAAAATTGTCAGCATAAACACGGCGCCACTTGTCCAGATACGGATTTAGTGCTTTCATCGCCGTGTTTACAAATCATCCTGCATTTCCGGTGTAGGTATAATTTGAAATTACTAATAAAACCGGTATCTGTTTTGCAAACCATTTTATTGAACATTCCATATTTGGTTGAGGACTGAATATCCGAAAAATAAGTCTACCTAACCATGGAATCAGTTCCTCATCCAGTGAAAGGTTTTGATTTGACTTGTAAATATCATTGAATTTGCCTAAAGAGTAATTAACAATTGGTTTTACTTTCACCAGTCAATCTGTACTATTTGAAATAATAATGCAAAAAAAGTTAAAATTTGTCTAGATATTATTTCGAACAAATCATCGCCAATAAATAAATTGGCCACTTCTTGGATGCTTTTATTGAGAAAAACGTGGTCCTCTGGAATACGTTCAAAATCTTGACAATCTCTTGTTGGATCAAATTGACTCGTCTTCTGGGATAATATCACTATCACACTCACCATCACTGAATGAAAGTAAATTGATCACACGCGGTCTATATTCTCGTACCCTTGAATTATAATCACTTTCGCACATATTCACAATCACTGTGGGCGTTGAAAATCTTATTTTTTTTCTAAAAAAGTTTCATCTCTTTCGTCCATTTTCTAATCTTTGAAAATATTTTTTTTAATTAAAATCACAATCACAAAAGAACACTTGAGCAACTTTCGCGATACGTTTCGGTCGATAGTTCAGAAAAAACTAAGTACATTACTTCAATTATAAAATGCATTCTCGAATTGGGGGTTACATCATATACTTTTTTCAAAAGGTATGTCTTAATATATTGATGCGAAAAATTATAAGAAAGCTACATATTAAATTTCAATAAAATATCTTAATTAGTTTACAGGTTATAGGGAATTTACTAAAAAAAAATTGTTTGACTTATTCTGCAAAATCACTCGGCCACTAAGCAAAGTTCAGCAAAAAACCCCGGGCGGTAAGCTGTTAAGATGATACTTGCATTTAGTTTTTTAACATGTATTTAACGATTAGACAAATATTTAAAAATACAAAGACACAGGTATTTTGTATAAGTATATTATTATTTTAATAAGTCCTAGTTTACTTAAAAAAATATTATTTATAAAAATAATTATTTTTAGTTTTTTTCTACGGTTTTGGTTTTAGCCCACCAATAAGTAGCATTTTTTATTATCTATCAATCAATAATACACACAAAATATTATCAAACACTTATTTTGACATGTTTTGTAGAAGAAATCAATGAAAAGTATTTTAATTAAATGATAATAGAATATTTAAATATGTAAGAATGTTTAAGGAAATAAAATGTTTAAGTGTAAAAGTGATCATTAGTATAAAACTAGAAATAATTATAAATTAAATTAAAAATCAGTAGTAGAATAATTATTTACAAAGCTGTATAATGAACTTTATAATTTGTAAATTCACTCTAAGACGCCTTTGTAAATTCTAAGTCTCCACGTTTTAATAAAATAAAGGCTTTCTAATTAGCTTATAAGTAATACATATATAATAAAATACATATATAACAGAGAAACAGCTATAAAATAATTCATTAGTCTAGGGTCTAGGCAATTGAAGCAAAATCCCCACTCCTTAAACATAATTATATGTTGATAAAATCAAAACAATTTAAAATACTTTAATCTAGGTATTAAGTGCTCTTAAGGAAATCCTTAACTCGGCTCTTAATTCACGAGTATTTCAAACAAATGTTTTATTCACATCTCGCTTAGTAAATGACGCGCAATCGATATTAAACGCGCTATTGTCATATAATTTACAATTCAACTCGATCAAGAATTCCGTTTCACTGTATGTAAGCCGTTTATAAATTTAAATGTCCTTGAGTATGTCTTTTAATCGATCGTTCAGGATTGAAATTATAATGCGAATATAATAAATATTAAATAAAGAAATGGAAAAATGTATCCTCGACGGACGATGTTTTGCGATTGCACGACTCTTTCGGGATGTTCCCAAGACGATGTACCGCCACATGGCAACTTTGTTGATAAAATATAAAAATGAATATAAAAAAAAACAATATTTTCCAGACCGGAAAGCGCAACTAGCGGGCGACTGAAAAGCCTCCCCGTTCTCTGGAAAATGTTTCCCCTTTGAAACCGGCACGTGACAGTGGTTGAGTGAACTATGTACGGTTTTTCGGAAAATGTCAACTTTTCCAATAGCACGAGTACCTTTTTTACCTGCTATATATACTATGTACATAGCATGTTAAATACAATATACTCGTATCGTAAATATTGTGTGAAAAATTAACGAAAATGTATTATCTTCTTGCGAGTTAAAACTTTGTATTGACTACTATGATTATATTTATACAATGGTCGGTAATACAATATATACTCATTATTACGGTATAAATATAATCATTACTATATACATGTAGTAATGATTATATTTATAGAATGGTTGGTAACCTTTTAAATTTTTAATCAAACAAAGAAACAAGCTCCAAAATATATTACTTCAAACTGTAATTTTTATTTTGGCGTGAAAATTTGAGATACTAATAAACTGCTGTTTTCTTGTAAGAAAGTGCAGATGCTTAATAGCTACGAAAAAATGAATAATATCTTTCTAATAAACTGCTATTTTTTGTAAAGAAAATGGCCATTGCAATCAATTAATATTTTACTAATAGACTGTCATTTTTATTGAAATAAATATTAATTTTGTCACGCAGGTTTGTCGTGAAGTTTGGTCATAAATTAATATTTTTTTAAGAATTATATTTTACATAGTTTACTAATAAACTTTAATTTTATAGTGGTCTGCAAATGTTTAATTTTGTGTTGCCATAATTATTAATACAGTCATATTATTTTTCATAATAATTTCTGTTTAAATATTTAGTAGAAAAAAACATTGAATTCTAAATGCATCCTTGCGTGCTATTTTATATGCTTTTCAGCTTTATTAACAGTCTTAATTTCGCAGGCTACCTTAAATGTCTCTACGGTTGACCTGTCGACCGCTAACATAGTAAGCACCCCGATAGGCTAAATATATATTTAAGTCGCTTGTCAATATTTATGACGCCTCCCCTTTCCCACGCGGCTATCTAACGTTGGCCAACCTGTCATGGGAGCGCTAAAGGAGCTCGCGCTAGACGCTAAATTTACTAAATATAAAACTAATTCTCTTTAATGAATCACCGCATAAATTTAATTTTATGCTATTGTCCCGCCGTAACGAGGATCGCTCGTAAGACGATATCAGGCGGCGTCCCAGGCGGCGTGCGTTTTATTACACGGCCGCCACTGGTTCGGCCGTTTATTAAAATAATATTTCACGTCCGATTTTTTCGGCTACCTAGAGATTATGTCTCTCACCTGTGACCGATTTTTGCGCGCTGAAAATATAATAAAGCCCCACCTGTCCGCTAATGGCCGACTGTTAATTAAACATTCCGCATACACGTCCTCTGCGTCGCCAGCAGACTGTGTGCACTTGCCATTAATGCCGTATCACGTGCACTAACTACTGCCCGTGACAGCGTAAATTATTGGGTGTACTTCGAAAACCCTCGTCGAGTAGCTGCGTAACATATTATATAATACCACCGGCGACGGTTATTTAATTCAACGATCCATTATTATAATCTAAAAACTTATAATCGTCTAAGCTAGCGTTTTTAAAGCTTTAATGGTCACAACCCAAATTGGGTAATAGTTTTGGCATCGCGACTCAATCAGATTATAAAATAACACATAAATATAACAACTTTTAGTAATAACAATATTGAATCTTATCATAATAAAACGTATCTTTGAATAGATTTTGAAAGCACGTGGCATCTTGGTGTCATATTTCATAGGCTTTTTGCTTTACTATATTTTCAGATATAATTTTCGAAAAAATCCGGTAAAATAAAATAATGTGTTATTGAAAATATAGTGCCAATCAATATGCTAAACAATCCAATTTTGAGTATTTTTGGTCTAAACGTATAAGCATCTATATATTGAGCATCAAAACATATTGCATCAAAGGCAATGCGTTTGCAAGATTCTCAAACTATGTGTTCATAATATATAACATATAAGAAAATATATTCACCGTAGGAACTAATACCATCGATACTATTTTAATAACCATATAGTGTTAAAAAGTCAACAATACAAATATAATATGTTTGCGACATCATATTAAAAACATGTAACATCATTATTTATTATCTCTGCTTTAAAGCTCTACCAAACTTTCAAAACGAACAAAATATGACAATGCTGCGACGAGAATAGTCTCACACCTTATGAGCTCTGCTCTCGTTCGCCCGCAATATCCCACAAGTAACCTTTGATAACTATTATCGATTTAAACCATTTTTTTCTCTAGATATCCATTCATGTTAAATTTCAATTCCTATTAAAATTTCTAGCAAGATTTAATTTTCAGAGCTAATTGTTTATATTATTATTTCAGGATCTGGATTCGCTCAGGACACTAGTCAAAAATGCTACGCCTGCGGACCACAGGCAGAACAATGGTACAAAGACAGTCATCCACCTTCATGTGCAAATTTCACCGAAACTGAAAACTATGTAGTCAATTGTGGAGACGAGTACGATTTCTGCTCAATAACATTAGATTCAACAAGTAAATATCAATCATTTTATAGACACTTTATAGTCATATTAATCAATACATTTTTTTTTATTATTTCAGCTAATTACATATCGAGACTTTGTTCAAAAAATTCCACCAATGAATGCTTAGAAGGGGAAATGAAACATAGCGGTTGCTCTTGCAATGCAACCCTATGCAATGGTAAATCTTTAGAGGAAATGCTGGAAAAAGAAATTCCTCCGCCAATGATCTCCGCCACAGGATCTCCGTCTACGTCAATTAAGCCTGAAATTCCAGTCAACACCAAAGAATCTATAATAATTACAACACTCAAGCCAGAAAACATCATTAAAAATGATATCGAAAAACCTATTATGTTAACTAATAATGAAAACAATAACGTGGATACGGGAATACATATTATGCCTCAAAAAGATCTAGAAATGGTCACGAGTCATTCTTTGCCTCTGCCAGCAGCTTTGGGACAGGAAAATAAGCCACCGTCGCAACAAGGAGCACCTGTTGACGATGAAGAAGACGCAGTAGAAGGCAGCGGAAATAGAATGGAGACTGAGCGTAAGCTCTCCAATCCTATGACTACAACCACAACCGAACAAACAACAACGGCTAAAAACATGAAAAGCAACGGTCGCACGACGACATACAACTTAAGCGTTCTATTAATTTGTACAGCGCTCGTTTACAACTTATCATTTTAACATATTATTATATTTAACAATACTCTATAATTATTTTGCAAGTTTGTCGAACGAGTAGTAAAAAATAATAAATAAACTCGAACCATTACCAAGTCCTAATTTATTTTATCATGTATGATAGTTATATATGAATTTATAGCATTAAGTAGTCAACTATTGAAGTTTTTAGTTTTCTGATTAGACTTTTAAACTTTCGATTGCACAAGATGTAACAAACATTTCGTAAATAAAATCGACGATATAAGTCTGATAATAATTTAACGTGGTGAATTATTTTTTTGTGAACATTCAAACGAATCACATTATTTAGTATTATAAAAGCACAATATTTAATGTATCGATAGTTTTTTTTTCCAAATACCTATTTCGATTTACATAAGTGTTTCAAACACAAACACGCAGATGTTTCTTATATTATATATAAGAGATAACGTTAAAGAATAACAATTTTTAATTAAACTAAAGATACTGTGATCTAAATGTAAAACAAACCTAAAAAGGAAATAATGTTATCATTTTAAAATGGTCTG
The DNA here is from genome assembly GCF_051122295.1 of Plectrocnemia conspersa. Lineage (NCBI taxonomy): Eukaryota > Metazoa > Arthropoda > Insecta > Trichoptera > Polycentropodidae > Plectrocnemia > Plectrocnemia conspersa. Next base: position 13,344,921 of record NW_028277173.1, read on the forward strand.
ATGCATATTACCAAGCAAGCGTCAACTTGTAAATGTTGACTGTGAATTATACTATAATATAAATTAAATCAGTTTATAACATATATAAAGGCCTTATATGGTCGAGACCAAGATTAATCACTTTGTATTTACTGTACCTATTCACAATAATAATTTATAGATAATAACCCAAAATTGTAAACCAAAAACTAGTGAGATAAAATTAATTTATAAAATTTGTGTATATAAATATTGATGTTTGAAAATTTGTATATTATATTTGAAACACTTATCTATATAAACATGTACATGTTCATATTTTCCTTGTCTCTCAAAGTTATGTTCAGAATATTATACAACATTACATAAACCCTTTCCCTGGTGAGTTTAAATGCCTGAGAATAAGATTTTTTTAGTTGTATATTATATTATAGCAAAAACAAAACTGCTTTTTACAATAAAAAAGTTTTTTTATGTCAGTGTTACTAATTTTATAAAACAAATATATCAAAATCTTATATTCTTTAATAAATACATTTTTATGTGTGTATAATATTAGATATTTATTTTAATTTAATTTTCAATATATAGTTATAAATAAGCATTCCAAATTATTATAATATAAAGAATTACAATTTTAATTATTTAATGAAAAAAATAGATAATCTAAATTTTACCATGCTTCAAATATGTCATCAAAATTTATATATCTTTAACAACACAATAATTATGATATACACTATGTAGATTAATGAATTATAACACGATAAATAAATAAACACATACTCTATTCATTCGCTAAAAAAACTTAAATACACAATAAAATCAGAATATGTATGAATGTATACTGTCATATACAATTATAATAATGTATTTAGAACGTGAACTTTATTCAAAATAAAACATATAAGCAAACCTAAACACTAAATAAAATATGTACTTGTAAAAATATTCTTTTGTAATATCGAAATGTATAAAATAAACAAGTATTTAAATTAAATTATATACCCTTTGCGGTCAAATTTACTTATCCCATTACAACCCTTGTACTCCACATTATTTTTAAGCTTAAGAAAATGATTTTCACTTATTAAAGGATGTTTTAAAATTAAAATGTTGGCAACCCTGAAAAAATAATAATTTGACAGCTGAGAGTTTAGGGTTAGTAAAAATGGAACGCTACATGATACAACAACGCGATTTTATTATTGAGCAATATCTGAAAAATAATGAATGTTTGGCGGCCGCAATTCGAAAATTGAATACAAAATATGGACAGAATAGTGTTTTAAGTTGTCAACTGCGAAGAGATTAATTGAAAAATTCAGAGAGACTGGATCAGTTGTAGACGCTAAACACACTGGTCATCCAAAAACAAGCCGTTCAAATGTCAATATCGAATCAGTGCGTGAGTGTTGGTGAAAATCCCGGAACATCAATTCGGCGTCGTGGACAAGAATTGCAAATTTCAAGAAGCTCTTTACAGCGTATACTCACAAAAAATCTGTCTCCGTGCTTACAAAATTCAATTAACACAACAACTATTGTTTTCACTATGATCTAGCAAATGTTTTCCAATAAACAAATAAGATATCTCAAAATAAAAACAGGTAAACTCCGTTAGCATTGAACCACGAAGAATTAATGTCTTAATAGATATACATAAAAGTATAAAATCAACTTAAAACACCCTAATGTAAAAGTAACTACATAAATTTAAAAAAATCGAAAATGAAATCAAAAACTCACCGTTGAAACGCACATCTTCATAATAAACAGTGTCCTTTTTCATCAATTCTTGCTCCTTTTCTTCCCATTGTTTATGCAACATTTCTTTGAATGGATCGATAGTCTCGTCACTTTTAGGTTCCTGCAAATTAAGATTGTATATGTACATAGATATAAATAATTACAAATATAAAAAAGTCAGTAAATAAAATTACATCACTCTCTTTCGTCCATCTCATTGAATCAGATACAGATTCCGGTACTTTCGGCTTTAAGGAATCCATCAAAGACTTATCGATTTTTTTAACGCCTTCTAAATCAGTTTTGAGACAACGGCGAGTTCTACCCAAACAATCGACATAATCTACCCTAAAAAAATATAAATAAAAAGGATTAAAATACATTTAAAATAAAAAAGTAATTGACATATATTTTTTACACAAACCATTCATCATCATCATCTGAATTTATATCATAATTAGTTTTATCATAATCATTATCTGATTTAGCATCTACACATTCTTTGCTTTTTGAATCAGAGTTTTTTTTATTAAAGTCCACTAAATAAAACTCTTCATTTTCACTTCTTGTATTGGTTTTCGATAAATGATCATATAGCTGTGATTTCTTCTCTAATGCTTCTCTAAAATGATTATTATTATTGATACACTATAAATTTTATACTACCTGTATACCAGGAATATATTTGAATTAAATACCTTGATTTTTTCAATGCTTCGATCTCTTCTGGATCGTGTGATTTGGACTTTGGTCTCTCCGGTTTATCAGCTTCCTCGTCATCATCAGTGGCAAATTTAGATGTAGGCACAAAATTTTGCATTTGATTTTTCGGTTGAAGTTTTGCTTTGTTGACTTCATCTTGTTTGCGTAATAACTCGGCTTTTAAACTGATCAACTAATCAATAAAAACAATGAAATAATACAATAAACTGTAATAAGATTTAAAATAAGATTTATTGCACAAATTATATGACTTACAATAATTTAAAAAGTATTTAATTAATCTTTCAATGTATTTCAAATGATTTTGACAATAAATAATATGAAATAAATACTTTTCGTTAAAATATATTGCTATTTCATATCATAATAAAAATAAAAATAACTTACAGTTGATTTGTTGACTTCTATTTTCTTTGAATTATTCATTTTTCATACTAACACCGTCATAATAACACAACTGACAGATAACCAATTCAACTTATAACGTCAAGTGAGAACAGTGCTGCCAGTATAAAAATTTGGCTTTAACAATATTAAATGTGCTTGTTTTCATGAATTGCATAAAAATGCTTTAACGTCTTATATTATTTAAAAATTACTTTAATTAAATGATTGTTCTATATTTAAATAAGCCTAAAAAAAAAATTACGGAAATTTTCTGAATTGTGTGAAAACAACCTGACAAATTGCTGTATATTAACTTTCCGATGGTCGCAATGTATTCAAAAGATGCATGTGTCATGTGTTTGTTATTTTATCTATGATATTGTATTTCTACATTTCATAATAAATAATTGTGATTTTATTTTTCATTCATTTTTTAAAGTGAATATTAATTATAATGAAAGATGCATATGTCAGATGCATTGCGACCCACGGTGTTCCATTTAGTATTACGATCATCAGAGGGTTAAAAAAATGTTTTTTTATTAGTTTTTAATAAATCTTATTTTACAAAAAATATTCTAATATATGGTGACCAGATTTTGAAAATATCAAAGGAGGACACTAAGAATAAAAAAGTTATTTTAGGGACGGTGATGATGGCGGGTGGCAATTAGACACAGATTGAGCCGCTGCAGTAGTATTTTTATTGACGGTTACAGTTGTTTACATTTCAAGGGACGCGCGCGCGACCCTCTGCGGACTTGCCGGTAGAGAGAGAAAACTGTCACGGCCGATGCTAGTTTTGGCTATAACAAATCTAAATTCGGCTCCCATATTATTTTGAAAATTTTTATTCGAGGAGAATAAATTGCTGCGGGAGCTAAAAATAAGTCATTTCACTTTCAAAATTTCTCTGATGATAATAAATTGCCACAGGAGAGCAAAAATAAAAAATGCTATTTTAGAATTTTTGTTCAAGCAGATCAAAGAAGGGCAAAATTAAGGCAAAAAAAGACAAAAATTTTGAGGAGGATAATCATCCGCATAGGAGGACGTCTTGCCACCTTAGCTAAGAGCATTTATGTATGTATGTCTTTATAAAAATATCTTGACCTATTTCTAGCGGAGTGTGATTTTTCAACTTAATAAATTACTCAAATGCCTTTAACATCTTTGTAATCATCTATTATTTGAACCTAAAGTTACAAAAAAAAATACAAGTAATTGCGACACCTACATTTACTATTAAATAAAATACATTAAAGTTGCAATTACATATAATAATCACTTATTGTTTATATTTTAAAAGATGCATCTTGATGTAAATATGTGACAATATTTTTTTTATTATTGATCTTCAGAACTCTGATATACTAATATTTTAAAGTAAAATAAATACGAGAAACAGACATTTAAGCTTTGTGTTCATTAGTTTATACCTATTATATTTTTTTACAAAAAATATATTTAATTCTAAGAAAAAGGAAATCCTGAAGTAATGGTAAATCCCAAAATATAGTAAAATTAATAATGAATTTGTAATTTAACCCTTTCGTGCTCAAATTAATTTTTTTCATTTTTTTCATTTTTTTTTGCATTTTTTAGTCATTATTATTTATTAAGAAATATAGGGGAAAAAATATTAAAAAAAGCGATTGGAACCTATAAAAAATTTACTGGGATCTATACTTCCCACTGATACTTGGTAGAGTACTTATTGTGCGCAAAAAAGAAAAACTTTTTTTGAAGAAATTAATTTATTTACTAAATTTATTTTAAGTAAAAGAACAATATTATTAAGGTAAAAATACAAATTAAATCATTTCTTATGAAAAAGATAAAAAAAATGGTGAAATATGTACATAGTGGTACATTGCAACCTCTACACATGCATTTAGTTTGTTTCGCCTTCTTTTTTACTCTACAAAGCCTACACCTTCTCTAAGTTTCACTATTTAGAGGCATATGTTTTCTTACAGATTCTATGGGGTATATTCTATAGTACTCGGGCATTATTAGCCAAAAAGCTTGATGGTCTACCACGGCGTTTCAGCGAACAAAACTTGCCGATCAACTAATTTTCTAGAGATACCCTAAAGGCTAATTTAAAATTCAGATCAAATCACCCCTAATGTATATATCACACAGTAAAAAAAATGTCTTTATATCTCAAATCTACCGTCAAAATCTTTATTGTCCTTAAAATTTTAAAGTTTTGTTACAAATTCAACTTATCTAACACACGACACTCGAAATAATGCAACCCGTGCTATTTTAAACTCAACTGCCACTTTTAAGTTCAATCGATGAAGTAAGTAAATGTTTTATCGTAATACCCAATAATAATTCTAGATGGCAGTAGTGAATAAAATTGGGAAACGTGATTCCCACTGATCTTTTTAGGGCAATTTCGAAAGTGGGAAACCGTATTCCCACCGGGCACGAAAGGGTTAAAATTTAGAAGTGAATTTGTATGAGTAAATTATCCACCGTGACAGAATTTTGAGAACAAAATATAATATATTTACTACTTAAGTACATTACCGTATTTTAAAAAAATATTGAAGAGAACGAGTAAAACAAGTAACTGGTATGTTTTCTACAACATTAACCAAGATCACTCTCCATTTATTTTTCAACGAGCTCAAATTATCATATCAAACAACTAACATATCCATCTATTTGAAAGATTTCATTTTACTCTATCCAAAACACTGTATTTGATTTCAATATCAAACAAATGTGAAAATCGCCTGCTTAATAGCATTTGAAATATTGATATTCTATTTATATAACATTTGACCTATATATTTTCACAATAATGGTGCCATCGTCATGGTGATATACTTTATTTAATTATTGACTGACTAAGGCACAAAGGTTTCGTCTGTCTTTAAAGAAGGTTCTCTTTATATTCAGATATATTTTCAAAATTCAAAATGAAGCCCTATAACGACCGATTTACAAAGCGCGACTGGTTCTTGACCAACGATATGAGATTTAGATCCGTTGAAGAACAACAGAAGATCGCAGAAAAAATCCTGGGGTATGACAATATATTCTTATATTACGTAGATACTTATACTAGAGTACATTGTCTCCTTTGGTCTATGATCTAAATATAACTATTTGTTAAAAATAGTATTTGACATTAAATTGAAAGTATTGAAATGTCTATTTGACTTATTGCAGAGAATGTGAAAGGATAAGAGAACAAACAGAAGAAAGAACCAAAGCTAATTATGAAACTACCGATAGACGGATTTCTGAAAGGATTAAAGACATTGAGTTCAATGCTAGCGAACTCCAAGTTCACCGCAAAGAGATATATTTGGAATTGGAAAATTTGAAACAATATAAGGGTCGTCTACTTCATTGCTTAAAAGGATTAGAAGAAAACGGTGTACAGCAATGCAGGGAATGTATACGCCTTAGGTTTGTTTTTTCAGCAAAAAATTAGAATATAGTACATAACTACATTATATAAAAACATTATTTTAGAGAAAATAGAATCGGTGTCGATTTGGTCGTAGACGAAGTTGAGTTAGCTCTACAGTATGAAATAAAAGTTAACTTGGATTGGAAGGTATTTTATTGTACTTTTAACCAGTTATCGTATTTAATACATAAATTCATGTTTATAAATAGGATCGTTTAAATAAAGCTATTTTGCAAATTGATGAAACAATGAGACGTCTGAGAGCTGCACAATATACTATCGACAATGATTTGGAACTAAAGGAATATTCAGCACATATTGACAAAGAAGGTGCAAATTTGAAGCCGACGGACCTAACAACAGCTATCTGCAAACAAAATAATTTAAGAGATCCAGCGTATGATAATTTTAAATATGTCTATTATTATTTTTTTAAACAGTATATGTACTACAAGTGAATTTATTGTTATCAATTAAGAATAATTTCAAAGGAACAATGGGAGATTTATACCGCAAATAATATTCAGAATGCGATTAAAGAAGTTTATTTATCTCGTCCTAATCGAGTTATGGTGGATACATACTTAAAACAGGTTTATGTTTAATATACTAAATTTATATATTTACCAAATAAATATTTAAGACTGTCTTTAGTTTGTTAATTATAATTTACAGCACAAAAGAATATATAATATGCTCTGGAGCAAACCTTCATCCATTGTTGTTTTTACTGTTTATGTATAAATCGATTGTTCCAATTTATATATGCTTATGATTTAAGTTTTCCAATTCGTTTTACCACTTTTAATTCTGCATATAAGATTTTCTTACGATTTCGATGATAACACACAAATATTTAACTTAAGTCAAATGGTCGGATTTTTTCGGTAAATTGTTGCGATACAATTTAATAATTCACTATCTGAATCATGTGTTTATCTGTTGTATTTTGAAATATCTCATTGATGTGGATATGGAATCATAACACAGCTGATTATTTTTCATTAGAATGCATGCATAGAAAATCTTAAAATATATTGTTATTTTCCGTATAAATTCTGCTAGAATTTTTTATACAGAAATGTTTAAAAGATTCATATTTTTTTTGTTTTGAAACATCCCAAGTTTTAATTCTGCATATTTTTGTTTCAACCTATCAATGCAATTACAAGCATACCTTAGCTTTGCATTTAGCAAGAGCTATTTAACTTTTTAATATTGTATTATTTTTATAGCAATAAATTAAGAAAAAAAAAAACATTATTATTTTAAATGTTATACATATAAGGTTAATTTTGGCCGCCGCCCTGTCTATACCCGAAATGCTGATATAAATAAAAAATGTCTAATATATCATAAATAGGTCATGGAAGATGCGCAAACAGCTTACATTAATTGCAATCAAACATTCAAGAACAGAATATCGGAAATTCGAAATGTAAAAGAAAAGTTGGAAAATCTATTATCGGAGGTTTTTATGATGAATTTTTATATTACTATAAAAATGTGATAAAATAAATGTAATTAAATTATAGACAGTAATAAAAATAGAAGCAATGACAAACAACATAAACTTGATTGAAAAAGCTTTGAACGACAAGATTCCATATCTCGCGCTGACCCGTGCCAGGCAAGAAAATAGAGCACAAAGACCCGGTGTCGAATTAGTGAAGGACGCAGTCAGTCAGAGTCTTCATTTAGAATCTGCATGGTTGGACGTTAGCACTGAGCAGTTGTTCAAAGTGCTCGAAGAGGTATATATAATTTATAATTATTAGAATCTAAATGAATGTTTTATTAAATGTGTGATTTATTTCAGGCACAAGCATCGTTGAGATATTTAATACAGGCCAAAATAAACTTGGAAGAAGATATCAAAATTAAAACAAACTCTTTAAAAATTGACGAAATACAATGTATGACAGTCAGAGAAACAATGAAACAGCATTTGTATTAATATATAATGAAGATATTTATGAATTTCACAATAACAAAACTATGATTAATATTTGAATATTTATAAAGGCTATTTAAAGAAAATCACCCAATATATTACAACACTAATTATATTTATTACACGTATTACACAAATAAGCATGCAATGGTAATGAATTGCATGTATACAAAAAAAAATTAAAATTAAATTAGAATAAAAATGAATCGATAAAAAATATAATAATTTAAAATATATTCATGATTAGAAAATAAAATCCATTATAAAATTAAAATAAAGCAATTTTGAGATTCTGACGATATTAAATATACATATATATATATACATATATCTAGGGAAATAATGAAACTGCATTCCAATCGATCAGTTCATTATATTTTGACATCTAGAATAGATATATTTATGTATTAGACAAAACAATCTTACAATAATAACACAAATTATATTACCGTTGAAGGTATATTCTTGTGTACATTATAACAGTTATTGGTAAAATAAAATAAAATTCAATGCAATTAATAGATTTCAATGATCATTACTTAACACAATACAACACTTATACATCAATTATACATGTGCTTGACATAATGCTAAACACAGGTATGTTATTTGTGATTCCTTGTATCTCAGTACAGTTTTTTCGCTTAAAAGTGATTTCTATAAAAGGGTAGTTACTTAACCAATGGTTTACATTTTAACATACATATTTATTATTAATTGATAAATAAAACATATATTTTGTTTATAAACTACTAACACCCATAATATCATATAATTTAATGTAAAAAATATAGATGATAATACTTTATATTAATAGTCAATTCGATTTCAAGTTTGATGGAAAAAATCGCAAATAGTTAAAATAAAATCAATTATCACTTCAACAATGTAACTTTCCACAAAACCATAATGTAAATAATAAAGTATAAACTTATAAGTTGCATATGTAGTATATTTGGATTATACAAGTAAATTTATTCATAAAAATATAGAAAGCTTTATTATCTGTACCAATAAATCTAATATATTATATTCATGCATGAATATGATTTTTCACTGCCAAGTCTCCTTATATTTTGACCTAATTGATGCATCATTTGGATACTCCAATTCTTTTTCAGTAGTTGGTATATAGTAAAATCCGTTGAAATGACTAAAATCAAGTGCCAAGATTTCTTCAATGTTCTTCATTCTTATTGGTGGATTACATTGCACCAAATTTTCTGTAAAATAAGACACAGACATTTAGAATATATATCAGGCATGTTTACTTTTGGTAATTTTTTTATTATTTATTTGTTTCTTTTATATTATTTTGTATAATTTTTATAAAATTCCATCTGTCGTAAGTGTTAATGAATCATACTCGATACAATTATGTTACACTGGATATCATTATATTTACTATGTTATTTGTCAATTATATTATATTTACAAGGTAAATTCTAAAAGTAAACATACAAAGCCTAAAAAATATTCCTTAAAATTTAATTTTAAGATTAAATAATAACACCTCCATAACAACCATTTATTTTGTGGTCCCATAAGAACTCCCGAGAGATAATTGCAACAAAGCTATTGTGTGAAAGGTAAGCAAGTTAGTAGTAAATAAGAGGTGGATCCACCTAAAACTTAATTGGCTACTAAAACAACTGAAACATGATAGGTGGACAGCCCTACAGAGTTGAGTATAAGTTGTCTGCCACTGAAACCAAAAGGGATCATGGATTAGAAAGCAATCCAAAAGTGGCTGGTCAGTGGATGCAATCGCTCGCCAAAGCACCCCGTGAGCCAATTGGTTACCAGCCCTCGACCTTCAACTTACCTTTCTATACTACACAGAGCCACAACATGACAAAGTACAATCGAGCTATGTGTTCGTCATACATAGTTTATCATTGATAACAGACAACCTACCACTTCATCACATTGTCCAGCTTTAAATTTTACCTGTCCATAATGTCATTACCATAAACAGTATTCAGTTGGCAATGAATTTTAGCACAGTTTCTCCCCCGTTGTTAAGTCTTTGTGTAGTGAGTTAATTTATACACATTTGTTATTTTGTTAATACACAATACTCTAGAGCAGGGGTTCCCAACCTTTTTGTATCCTAGAGTGCATTCTAAAATATCAGTAGGTCGGCGGGCACCACATTTTCTTCATATGTGGGAAATGCACGAGAGACTCGATCTACAGATTTTATATCAACAAAATCAATTTTGCTTTAAAATAGTTTACGGAGCTTTGATTTCGGCTATATTTTTGTCTTTTCTCTGTAACACCAAATTTAAAGAATTCAATATTTCCACGGTGTCTGTGAAAAAACCCAAATCCACCAGTCAGCAAGAGTCAGTTAGTTCATTATATTTTTCATTTTTATCGTATATGAATGTTTTTATTTCTTCAATTAAGCTTACAAATCTTGTTAGAACTTTACTTTTACTGAGCCAATGTACTTCAGTATGCAGAATGAGATCATGTTCTTTTTCTTCATTATCTTCTAACAGGGCCTTGAAAAGTCGGTGTTGCAATGGAGCTGCTCGAATAGAGTTAATTATTTTTGTTACTATTTTCATAACGGGTTCAAAGGGCAGTATTTTACAACACATAGCTTCCTGATGGATAACACAGTGGTAGGACATAAAGTTAAAAATTATATCTTTCTTGCAGAGGGCAATAAATCCTTTATTTTTACCAATCATTGCTGGTGCCCCATCGGTGGTTATCGCAGACATCTTGTGCAAGGGCATGTTTATCGACTTGGCGTATGTTCTGAATGTATTATAAATATCCTCACCCTTCGTCTGTCCTTTCATTGGTAATATTTGCAACAGATCCTCTTTTACTTTGAAGTTACTAAACACTATTCTCACCAAAACTGCTGACTGTGCGGTGTCTGATATATCTGTTGACTCGTCGAATTGTAGCGAGAACCAGTCACATATTTCTAAGTCAGTCTTTAACTGAGTTTGCATATCTGTTGAAATTGCATGTATTCTTTTTGTGACGGTGTTATTTGACAACTGTAAGTCATGAATTGCTGACATAATCTCACGTTTGTTAGAAAATCACTCAACAAACAATTGGCACCAGTCAGAAATGCTTTTTTTAACATCTCACCATCCTGGAAAAGTTTTTTCATCCTGGAAAAGTTTACGTATTTTTCCATAATTATTTCTGTTGTTATTTATTTATTATTATTTTATATTGCATTTATAGTTAATTATAGAAAAAAAATAAGTGATTCTCAACGTTTTATTACTTTGATTTATTTAACTACTTTAGTAATTTTACACTTTTCTAATAAAAATTTTGCTATTTTATTTTACATATTTTTTATGTTATTCGGCTTTTGTGAATTTTTTTTTAGCAATTCAGAGGCTCTCAATATTTTTTATAAAATGAATATAAAGTATTTTTCGTGCTCTTTATTTATTAGTATTATTTTTATAGGAATCATTTATATTAAATCAAATTTAAAAATTATTAAATCAATATAACATGTTTAATTTATTGTTTCTTCAGTTATATATATATAACTATAAAACTATTTGGGGTACCTCAAAACCGTAAAAGATCGACTCAAAGGGTTAAAAATCTGTCGAAGATTATCTTAATTACAATAAACAAACTATCTTACCTTCAGCGACATATCTATTTGAGAAATCCACAGCTACAACCTGATAAAATGGTTGATTTTCACCAAAAGTCAGCGTGCTTATACCCATCTTCGATTTCCACTCGGGATTTTCTGAACAAACATTATCCCATCCACGTATTACGCAATAATATCCATAAACCTTATGGAAGCACACCATTCCAATGGCATATTTTAGTGATTTAGATCTCAACTTTACAGACCTCTAGAATAATATTGCACATTTATATTATCGTACTTGATTAATGATACTTATGGGCAGAAATGATTATACATCGATTCTAGGAGATTTTGCAAGGGATGCAATGTTTAATTTGTTCAGCGTGATTATAGCAGTTCTCCAGCGTATGTCATCATTGTCCTTTAATTTTTAAAAACAATTTTATATTATAAGTCATAATTATCCAAAATAAAATCAAAAATATTAATTACATGATTAATGGCTTTCAAAATATTTGACAATTTTGAGCGAATTCCGTTTACATCCTTCTTTGTGTCCAAATAAATATTGGATAGTAACATGAGATGTTCTATTTCTTGGGGTTGCAAATAATGCAAAAGCTCTACAGAGTTGTTAAACGATCTGAAACGATAGTAGTTCAATAGTTATTAAGGTGATAAAAAAAGTTAAATATAGCGTCTATACCTGTTTGGAAAATTTGATATATTTTTAACGTGAGTCGTTAGAGTCAGCAATAAGCTAGTAGAATTATAAGAATAGATAAGCGATTGACTGGAACTAGAATATGGGCATCTCCTCTCCGAAACGTTTAATCTGTCATGTAAAGAATCGACCAAAAAAATTGGTGTTTCTAGTGACCAACTTTCACGCCAAAGCAATAAATGATGACTGTGGAAGAACATCGGTTCACATTTGACACCGAAACGTCGCAGAATAGCGTCAAAATATATAAGACTAAGTATATTGTTGCTATTCTTCTTGGGAGTTGCCTTAAAAAAATATATGTAATATTTATGTAATTCATTTGATTGCTTCAATCAATTAATTAAAATAAAAATTACGTTGTGAAATATCATCGAATAGTAGGTTGGTTCGCTAGAAACTATCAATTCCTCTTCACTCTTGAGCACTTCACGAATCAGTTTAATTAATTCACGACATACTCTCGTTTCAAAAACATTATCCTTCAATAATTTACGGGACCATGATGCCTTTATGTCTTTATCAACTTTGAAATATGGATGATCTTTTGGTAGTAAACGTTCTATTGACTGCACTACGGTCGAGAACTGTAAAAAATATATTATAGGTATTTTATTACACAACTCATTCAATATATATTGAATATAATATTTCATACATATTGATGATTAAACTCTTCTGAATTATCATATTTTGGCTCAATCCATCGGCTGAGAAACGACCAAACTCTCTCTGGAGTGAGATGTTCTTTATCGTTACAATATTCGGTCCACACCCTTTTAAGTTTGATTTGAGACAAATAATCCAAAATTATAGCAGAAAAATATTGGTAGGTCAAATTTGGACGTATACTAAAATAATAAATAAATAATTTATTAAAAAATTAATAAATGATTATTCTATAAAATTAAAATATACCTTTCACCGCAAATTTCATCAGAATAGTAAATATCCATTAGGCAAACTTTTTTCAGAAGAGACGTTATATATATAAAACCCAAACCATCATATTCGCAGGCTTTATTCCAAAAGAGTCTTAATTGCGCGTCAGGTATTGAAACAGTGTTCCTAAAAATATATGTAATTCATTGTTTAAAATGCTAATTGCGTGTAACGATTATATTGCAAATATATCGCTAACATTGTTTTCATTTTTTTCCAGCAAAAATTTCGCGTCTCGCACGAATTTATAAATAATTTATACCAACTCGGTTGGTTTTTATTGATCATTCTGAAATCCGGCCATCTGCAATAAATATAGCGTTATACGTTATTCAATCTTCAACAAAATAAGTTTGCTAAATCTAAACCTTACTCTTGATGTAATTTCTTCATCCACAGGCTATTAAGACTTTTGATATTTTTTCTGAAAATGCGACATGTTTGGCTGAAGTGCAATATGTCAGCACTCGGTAAGAAGCTCAAAATAATCTCAATAACTTCCAGTGGAAAACTATAGACGTTAACGTCCGACATCTTGCGTAACTTTACCCGAGTAAACAAATCACGTCAGCCATTACATCCCCGTCTATGCACAGATGCACTGAATGTCAATTCACAGGCTTGCCAGATTAAAAAAATAGTAATTAGAAAATAATATTTAATAATAAAAAGAAAATTAGTTAGCAAAACAAAATTCGGTTAGCCAAAAATATGGAAAACAGGAAATAAAATTTTACTTTTTACTGAAAAATATAAAAAAATAAACATATCTATAATGACTCGACATTTTATTTCTATAAATATCTACCACAGAAATTGCTCATATGCTGGATTTAATTTAAAATACTACAAAATATTTTATTTTAAATAAGCAATGTAAAGCAATTCTAGTATCGTATTTATGTTTTTCGAAAGTTACGATATGCTAGTTGTGTTGAAACATATTGAATTTTTACCACCATCATCATTATCACAACACTAGAACCCAGAGTGGATATTGATCTCATTCACCACACTATCCTGAGCAACGTGTATATGATATTTTTGTATACTGTTCAGCCAATGAAAAGTTAGTCGTTTCGCCGGTTTCGAGTCGTCCATGCAGAATATTTGTTCGCCCTATTTGAGGTTGTATTTTAATATACTTGACGTCAGACTCCTGATACAGCTCGTATATTTCGTTGTTATACTGACGATCCAAGTATCATTCTTGCAGTTAAGCCCAAAACTCGTTTTAGCGGCCATTATATTTATATAATAATAAATATAATGTACTTTATTTTAAAAATTTACTTCAAATCAATAATTTTTAGTAATTTATTAATAGCGTTTCGTTTATTTTTTATTATCTATTAATTCCGTCGTACATTTTTTCTTCATTGTCTCGTTTTGACGGTCACGCACTGTTGCAAAGTTCGTCATCGACTCGAATCACACATTCATATAATATGAGGTCTTATAACAATACATGATATAACTGTAACTTAGTCAATATCGTAAATTTTTATTGTATAGACTTTGACATTTAATATTGAACTAGTCGGCGGCTGTTGTGAGATGTATTCTCTTGAGAGAGTTTCGCTCGAATCGATCGCAGTGTTGCCAGCACTCGCAGTAGTCACGGCAGGCGAAGGTTCTCGTCCGCTGGTGGCGGAGATCGAGCGCCGAAGAGAAATCGAGAGCCCCGTCGCCTAGCGCCCGCCACCGCCGACCCAGATTCCCCCGGACGATGTCTACGCCAGCAAGAAGGCGCCTCATGAGAGATTTCAAAAGGTCAGTCTCCGCCTTTGTTTGACGTTTGCTCTGCCCTGGCGGCCGTTCAAGTGCATCGGGCTCGTTCCCGTTGCGGCAATCGAATCACCTTGACCCTCCCGGACGACCCCTTTGTCCTTTTGCACCAAATTCGAGCAACGCTTGTGCGTTATGCGGGCCTCGATCGGGCGAGGACCCGATCGCAGACACCATGGCCGCCGCTCCCTTCTCTCAAAATGGCCAAATAAAATTTAAAAAAAACATTCAGAATAGAAATACCACAACGTCGGCGATCGAACGCGAGCAACCGCTGAAAACGCTGAAAAACTCGAAATCAATCACATTTCAAATATAACTTTCACATACGAAACAAAGAACGCTTTAATTTTTTTTACATAATTTAACCTAAAAATAAGAAACGCAGACTCAATTTACACATTAATATTTTTGTATACAATTAATCTGTAAAAAAAAATGTCCATGACTGACGTTTTATTTATAAGTGTGCAATAATAGTTTGCATCTCATAGAATCTTATAGCATGTATCTTGATTTCATATAAAACATAAACACGTAGTGGTCTAACGTCATAACATTAATGATAAAGGTGCTTTTCCCATTGCAGCTCTATAGGATGAGGTACATTAAAACAATATAATAAAAATGGTAAAATAAAATGTTTAGAACCACAATTGTTTTGTTATAATTAACTATATATACAATGTAAAATAATAATAGCTTAAAACGTAGTATTACTCACTACTGGGTGTATGCTATCAAATAAATTAATCAAATGATGAAATGTGTAAAAATGGCAGCAAATAAAAATGTTATATTTGTAAACCAAATACTCTTTCATACCGAGAAATCCAGTTCTGAGGCGAATTTTTATATGGAATATTTTGCTTGGATTACAGTTTAATAATTAATAGTTTCCCATATCCGGTTTTTTTATAAAATCAATTTTAAAGAATTAGCTCGACGTCCTATTGAAAAACTAACTACAACATATTTCTACAATAACGAAAATATGATTAATTAAACACAATTTTACATATAAAAACGAAAATTAAAATTTAAAAATTGATTTTAAGAATATAAAACACAAAATTCGACTTTAGGGTAATAAAATATGCATTGTGTATCATAATCAATAATAAAAATACAATAATTGCTTATTTTAATATATATATATTGCATAAATTAAAAAATTAGATAAAGCTAAAAACAAAATTATTTGCATATTTAAAAAAATACTTTTTTTTAGAAAAACCAATGGTTCAGCGGAATTTTACATAATAATTAATTATCTCGGAAAAAAGTTCATAATTGTTGTTCAGCAATGTGTCCGCAATTTATATTGATATAAAATTGCATTGAAACTATTCAAGTGAAAGAAATATGTGTTTTATTTTTCTTTGTTGTACGTATGTAGTGAAAAATAAATAATTGTTTTAACCATAATTTAGAAAAACATTTATTTTTTTAATAGTGTCAAAAAACAACTTTTTAGACAAAGTACAAATGAGGTTCGGTCTTTTATATATCCTTTTTATTTAGACTTGCTTAACCCTCAATTTATTAATGTTATTGGTAGAAAATAATGGTAAACCTCTACTATAAAATATATTTTCGTGTGAGTAGTAACAAAACAAATAATATTAAAAGAGTGCTTTAAGATGGAGGGTACCAAAAGTATGTTAGATACCTTTATCTTCATTATAAAGTATTTATATTTCGTTAATATATTTATATACTAATATTTCAGTTTAGGTTAAATTAATTCGTTATTTATATTCTTAATGCTTCTATAATAATGTTTTTGTAATGTATGCTATCGGAGTTTTATCTTCTCCGTAATAGTGTTTGTCTACCCTAAAATTGATTACCATTCTGGAGAAATTGACTGAATTTGATTTCACCTTTAAAAATGTTGAAAACAAAATGTGGATACCTCGCTAGCCATCAGTGGATTTCCAGCATAAACCATGTTTTTCAATAACATTCATCTAAATCCATCACCACAGCTGAAGACACATTCATAAACGACTAAAGCGTTAGACAAAAATTGATAATAATTTCTAATTAATAAATAAAAAGTATCCTTACATGTTTAATATTCACACAAGTTCTTACTTTCCATAGTTAAAAATACTTAGAAATTTAATGAATCTTACATCAATTTTTATTTTGTGTACCTAATAATCCTTTATTAACGTAAATTTAAAATAAAACAAATGTGCCTTTATTATTGTTAATACATATTAATCTATTCCCATTTCAGATTACAAGAAGATCCACCTACTGGCGTTTCCGGGGCGCCCACCGATAATAACATTCTTATCTGGAACGCAGTTATATTCGGCCCTCATGATACCCCTTTTGAAGACGGGACTTTCAAATTAACCATAGAATTCACCGAAGAATATCCCAACAAACCACCCACGGTGAGGTTCGTCTCCAAGATGTTCCACCCGAACGTGTACGCGGATGGCGGCATATGTTTAGACATATTACAGAATAGATGGAGTCCGACGTATGACGTATCTGCTATTCTTACCTCTATTCAAGTGAGTGTTTTGTGTTTATAAATACATATAATGACTAAAATTTGCATAATTTTTATGAGCAAATGATTACACTTGAAAACCTAACGCTTGAAGAAAAATTTATTAAACTTGGTATTCAAAACTAGCGTTCAAAAAATTTTAATCATAAATTGTGTCTTTTAGATTACAAAAATTACAAATAAACTTATTATCTGCTTTCAAAAACATTTCCTTAAAAATTGCTTACTCAGTTTTAGGAAGTAGTGCATATATTTTTTATTTAACCCTTTGACAGCAGCTGGTGTTTTTGCAAGCCATTTCGTAATGTGGCAGGCACCTATTTATTCAAGCGATTTTCAGTCTTGATTTATATAAAATAACCATATTACAAGGCTCAAAGTTTCATCACACCTTGCCAGGTTCATCACAATGCATACTCTCGTATAGATTTCATCTGCGGTCAAATGGTTAATAACATACCATTCCATTTCCAAACATAGGTAAAAACAAATATTTTATTTCAAATAGTTATATGTGTTAGGTTGAGTCATAAGTAACCGTATTTTTAAATAGAGTATGATCTTTTTATCTTTGAACTAACTTTTACTATCTGTGCTAAATTTTGGTTTTATATTATATAAAGGAGAGTTTCTTTTAACACATTCTTCTGTTTATAACCAATAGTTGGCCTAAACGGGGCTTTTGTGAATTTTTAAAATGTCAGAAAAAATAGTGCATTTTCGACACTTAATTTTTTTAAATTTATAATGGCCATAATAAAACGAAGACAGACAAAATACTCTGTGATGTGTGCCGTAAAGGTGCTATCGTTGTTCGAAACAATCAACGATGGTTTGCGAAATTTGGATTTGGGAATTTATCAACAGCTTATGAAGAAAGG
This sequence comes from Plectrocnemia conspersa, assembly GCF_051122295.1. Lineage (NCBI taxonomy): Eukaryota > Metazoa > Arthropoda > Insecta > Trichoptera > Polycentropodidae > Plectrocnemia > Plectrocnemia conspersa. The sequence goes on from NW_028277173.1 coordinate 13,363,621, forward strand.
GGTAGGCACACTTCAACCATCGACGGTGGTGAGACATCTGCATCGTATTATAATGGTGCGACGTATAGGTGCCCCACGACTTGACACAATAATTGATGCTAAACAACTGCAAAGATTTAATTCAGTACTAAAAATAAAACGACCTGAAACCTTCAATCGCAAGTGTCGTTTTTCATCACAACAGTGGGCGACCTCGCTGTAATGATGACACAGTACAAATTAAAGAAACTTAACTTGGATATTTTGCAGCATCCACCTTATTCTCTTTCTCATTTTCACTTATTTTTTAATCTAGAAAATTATTTAAATGGAAAAAAACTATATGGGGGGTGAAAACACCACTGGACACATTATTCACATCGTAACCTGAACGTTTCTATTTCGATGGCATTAAAAAGCTGACCAATAAATAGGAGATATTCATTAGTAACAATATAAATTATTCAATCGATTGCTTTAACCCTTTAAACGCGACGCACATCATATGATTTGATAATGTTTGTATGGAAATAAAACTTATTTTCTTAAAAAATACGTTACCTATGATTCAACCTAATATATGTTTATAAGCAATTTAAACTTCATTAATTTATATCATTATATCTAATATAATAATAATGATCGCCAATATATATCTTTCTTTGCAAAAGTGGAGTTACAGAAAATAATTTTTATTTCATTATATATCTACACCTTTGTAGAGAATTATTCTTTTTTTATCAGATAAAAACCGAAATACATCTGCAAAATCTTGGACATCAGTAAAGAGTACTAAAAATATCAATACTATACCATTATTATATCAATACTGTCTCAATGATCCTTCATTTTCTGGAAATAATTAAAAATCGTATTCCTTTAATTTTAAATATAATTATAAACCAGTTTAATTCTACAAATTCAGAATTTTTTTCCTTTTGGGCTCATTTCTATATCATTCGGTTCACAAATAAAAAGGCTTCCTAAACCGTTTTATAATCTTTACAAGATAGCAGACAAGTAAAAACACGACATTGATAAATGTAATTATTTAAATCACAATCGAAAGAAGGCTAGTTTCTATTCAAGGAATTTCCATCTTATACATGTTTATTCTGTTCTGACCATAAATAGTAGTGTGACCTATAAATAGTTCTCATATATTGATTCAATATAACAATGTAATGTTTTATACGATTTTATAAATAATATTTGTTTTGTCTGTTTATTTTTCAGTCACTGCTGAGTGATCCTAATCCAAACTCACCAGCTAACTCGATGGCGGCGCAACTTTATAAAGAGAATAGACGAGAATACGAAAAGAGAGTAAAGGCGTGTGTGGAACAGTCTTTTATTGATTAGCGGACCGCAACGGTTAAATGTAGCTTCTTTGCGCCCATTGCCCTACGATTATCAAGAGTGCCCGGTCAGAAATATATAGTGCATCAACACACGTATGCCTCTTCCAGTTTGCCAAGCGACTCGAGTAAACGTTCAAACGATAAATCAGAAACTGCCATATGCCTTAATAATGAATATTTACATCGTATAAAAATAAAGATACAATTCGTCGTTTTTGTTCCTCGAAAATATTATTGTTTGCGTATTGTCATGGATCACAAATTCATCCTAAACATAAGTGGTGTTTGGTGTGATAACTGCAACAGGTGTTAGATATACATTATATATGAATTTACAAGATATAATTTGCAATACCTAGTAATAAATTTAACTTGTTACTGATTAACTTTACCATTCTGTTTCTATTTGATAAATTCTATATTTTTAAAAATTATTTATTTTTTTATTTCAGTAAAAAAATATTCTTTCTCGATACTTGTATAAATGGTATATTGTTTTTCATAAGTTAATAATATACGATATAATATGCGTATTTAAAATTATATAAGTGAATTATATTTTACTAAGTAATAAACGGACTATTAGGTTGTAAAAATTGTTGCTTTAATGCAATACTAAATTAAAATAACCCAATTCTGAGATTTATCGCTCGTTAAAAAAATAAATAAAAAATAAGTACAAATAATTCACATACTATATAATGCTTTTTTTATTTATAACATTACTAAGGTTTAACAATGTGCACCTATGTAAACCATTAAACATATCTAATATGCGACTATGATTTTTTTTAATTTTACAATAATTATATAGATCTAATTTGATATTAAATTTGTCTTTTTTGTGTAATTTTGTGTGAACAATAAAATTCAAAAAAAATCAATTTTATGAAATTACGTTGTTTGTTTTTTGCAACCCCAATTGGATTAATGAAATGCGGTTTACCATTGCACAGTATCGCAAGCCAACGCAAATAGTATGCACTTTATATGACTTATTAATACTTATTAATGTGTAGTGAATTCAATTCTTAGATCATATGATGAGGGTTATATCGTTTGTATATAAAGAATGCAACCATTTTAAAAGATTGCTACCAAAATTAAATAAGAATAAATATTTTTGTTATTGTTTTTTTAACTCATTCCTTACATAATACAGTTGTGATAATAAACAAGATTTGTATGTTATATTTATATATGGATGTATACTTTATATGTGTACGATATGCTTTAAAAAATAATATTTTACATGTGTACGTTAATATATAAATGTAACATAATGGAATGTGGTTTTAAAGTTTAGTAAATAGGATTGGGGCGATGGGCTTGTTCATCTATATCAGCATGTCTCGTGTGATATAGCCAATGGTTTGTGTCTCTATAATTATTGGATTCACAGTGTAATGTTCATTTAGGCTGGGATTCAATCATCGATCGGATTTGTAAATACAAGTGAAATGAAATGAAATACTAAGCAAACAAATAATTATTTATCAAAATAGTACATTTGAACGTTTATTTCATTAATAATTATTTTTCTGTGTTGTTTTTTTTTAATATAATAAATGTATTCTACGTGTAGATATAATGAATAAATATGTAATTGAAATAATTGTTTTATTTTATCCACATGAACAAAAAGTAGAACAAGCTAAATTGCTCCTTCATAATATCACAGTCTGAATACACTTATTTATGCTACATCGTACATATATATTTACATACACAAGGTAAAAAAATTATAGCACACTTTGAATAGATGTGTCCAATCTTGCATATAGGACCAGGTCGACATAAATATTGCCGAAAACATATTTGTCATGGCAGTGACATTAAAACACACTACACCTCGCAGCTGAGAATTGATGAGCATCAATGGATTGTTGATGCCACCCCTTTGCTACTTCAGAAAATGTTTCATTAAGTATATTCTATGTCGAAAATACAAGGAGTTGACCCCAACACTCCTAACAAAAACAGATATAATCTTGACTCTCTTGTATAGTATTCATGAGAAATTTGCTCTGAACCTTTTAATAATAAGGAGTACTTCTCCTCGCTGGGATTCCAGATTCAGGTGTGCAGAGAACTAGCATATAAATATAATATAACTAGCCGTTAAATTATTACAGTGGTACATGCTCTAAAAAAAGCAAGGATTCTTGACGCTTTATCGTAAACTATGAGTGTACTGAATCCCTATAACTTGTCCCTCTCTAGTCTTCAAACAATTATGTTTAAAACTCTAGCTTTTACTATAAGAGTATTCCACTGAGGATGTTTATATGGAAAACGTAACTTATATATAATACTGTCGAAAGGTACCAGTTGTCATTTGCCCACCTCTACAGTGAGTTATCAAAAAAATCACCTAATTCACTAACATCAAAATCAAGTAAAACTTTAATATAACACTTTGATTCTATAAAATATTATTTTATTTTAAGGTAAAGACGACTATTTGTATATTAGTAGTATACTGACATTGTAAGGAGGTTAGATTGGAGCCGCAGCGATAAGTTTTAGTTTACTTCTTATAAACTTTTATCAGTTTTATTGACATAGTGAAAAATATCAGAATTTTCTCAATTCGTTTAGCCCCGCAAAGAAATATTTCAAGATTTTATTCTCATAAGATAATAATTTATTCATAATAAATCAATAAAATATTGCTATATTTTAAACAGTTCATCTGGTGTGTATAATATGCTAGTTCTTAGCAGCTCGGCAGGTCAGGTCGGAAAGTGCTAGATATCGGCTGACTCTCGGGCAATTGACAAGGGGCTGCAATCTTTCGACCGACCGGCCAGTTCTTCGATCCTCAAGTCGAATGTTAACAAATCGATTCTCCTAATTTAAACATCTTCTAAGCTACCTTTTGTCTAGAAATCTGGTCAATTGGATCTCAGGTAGAACAGCCCTGGTTTCACTGTTAATGATCATATAATGCAAAAAGAACTGAGACAATTTACTGCGGTGCGCATATGAAATCTTTTCTCCCCTTTCTTGCAAGTATAAGACATTGGCACATCTTCAAGTGTGTTCTGCAATCACTTTGACTTTATTGCTTTATATGTATTATTAATATGTTTAATTACTTCGTGAGAATTTAAGACGTTTAGTTCTATAAAGTTAGTATTACTTATTAATTACTATTATTTTGTTTTATGTAATATTATTTACATAAAATTTTACTATTCTGTCAATTTGCTTTTTTTATTTTGCTTAGGTTTTCTATATGTAGTCCCACCATTTTTATTATTATAAAAATAAAGTTTTTGTAAAAATATTTTGCAACAAATATGTCGCACAATGGTTAAAATATTTTAAATGAAAAATGGGGGCGAAAACATAATATAACGAAGAATGGCATGAAAAGTAAATTTTAACGCGTTTTATACAATCACAAAATCGTTAATCCGACTCCGCATAAAGGATTTAAACATTTTAGAATAGAAATGTGCGAAAGACCCTTCAGCCTCTCGGGCCGAGTACTTTGCATTCATTAACGACTACCGTACTGTGCGGAAGGACGAAGCAAAGGATAAGTGGCGCACCCTTTACTAGAAAAGTAATTGGAACTGATTTTACAACTTTTCTTGATATTTTTTTTTAATTTATTTTTACATATTATATTTTTTAAGACATTGAACATATCGGACCTAAACATTATGGCCCAAATATGCGAATTTCATTATAAAAATCGTAGCTCTGCTAATAAAATTCCTTAAGAAAAAAGTAAAGAATACAAACATATTTTATAATAGATATATAATAAACGAGTATAGAGAATTGCTTATTCAATAAATTCTATATAAAAATCATCTACTTTGACAACGCTGTTTAATTAAGGAAAACATTTATAAATTGTATTTATATTCCCTATAAAATCTACACTAGTAATCTGAACATCATATTCATGACCATTTTCCTAATGAGTCATGATGGCATTTATACAAAATAATGAATCATTTTATAGATACATACATATAAACATATATAATGCATTAGATCATTTTCAAACACTATACATACTATATACACTTTTGCATACATATTCATATGAAAAATGCTAATGGCGTGAATCAAAAAGAGAGGTGAACAATCTCACATAGATTGTTTCAGCTTCTCACATCTATCGCCGAAAATACCCTTAGGTCCGGCACCTTCATTGATAAGGCTAATGTAAAGGGAGTGCTTTCGAGTGCTGTCGTCTTGGCCGCGATGGTTATGAATAATGGACGCAATCACGACTCTCTAGAGCACTCGTGAGCAAACTATTTTGATTTTCGACCCCCATTTTGTTTAAAGTTTTGTCGCACATGCATAGACATTTTTTTTAATTGTCAACTGTTGAAATGAAATTATTTGTAGGACTTGCGCGTATGCTTCTAATTTGTCAGAATAAAACACATAATTTTATAAAACAAACGTTTTATTTATGCATGTAGGTATACTTTTTTTAATATAAAATACTTTAATTATACTAATTTATTGTGAGGTATGCGCTTGCAAATAACTCATGATTTCTTCTATGTTCGGGTCTGTATTAAAAATCATATGCCGTAAGTCATCTTCTGGATCCATTCTTAATTGATATTTTGATTTAAAGGAAACTAACTTTGAAAAGCTGGTCGATGCAAACTGAATCAAAATATTGATCGCCGTTTTCTGCAAATCAGCATATTCGTTTACAATTGATAACCAACATTTTTGGCAAGTCAGAATCAGAAATTAAATGTGCATTGTTTCGTTGCTTAAAATATTAATTAACAGTTATTTTTCATTCAAATGAATATTGGAATTAAAAATATCAATCGAAAATTGAAAACGGATCAAACCTAATTCATTATCAATGAAAAATTTTCGAACCCTTTTAAAAAAATCTTTGATAAACTCTGAAAATGTATTTGTTTTCTTTGTGCAATTTTATTTGTAAAAGAACCAGCATATTTATAAAAGCTTTCATTTTACTACTTCGTCGCTTCTCATGGCTTCGAACTGAACCGGAAACCGTAAAAAAACATTATATTTATCGTAACGAAAACTGGAGCTGAACCAAAAAAATAATATCGGTTTATTTCGGTTCGATACGTGTTCATACACGAAAATGTTACTTTTCTAGTTTCCTTAGAAAGTTTGTGATTACTTGAAAAGCACGATTTTTTCACTTTAATAACAATTTAATTATTCATATTGCTATCTTAATATAAAAACTCCAGCAAACAGTTTTAGCGTTTTTCTCACCAAGTAAAAATACAAATTTTTACGTTGAAGTTTTGTTTTTATAATTGCACATTGAACTTGGAGGTTGAACAATTCAAATGTTTATGTATAACTTTAAAAATATTTTTTCCAGAAATTTCATGACCGCAAAAATCTGATTATCAGCAAATATATAATTATTATTTTCTCTCATATATCTTATTGTATTCCGACAAGGCTCCAATTACATTCTAATGAGACATTTTATACTTTTAACTCTACCCTAGTGCATAAAACTGTATTTTTAGAACCATTTTTTGTGGTGTACTAAATATTATTTTCTATAAAAAACGTATCATTTTTAACGCGAATGCCTTTTCACAAATGCGCAATTGCTTTCTTTCCCTATAAGTATGAGACATTAACACATTTTTAAATGTTTTGCGCAATTACTTTGTTTTTTTTCGTGGTTAGGTTAATCATAAAGAATGCTTGAATTCCTTTTAAGCCCGTAAAGTAGTTTGCAGCAAGAAATTGTGCATCACTTATTATTGCTTGGGTTAATTTAATATGTAGTATATTTAAGACACTCAATTAAGATGATCCTGTCTCAAAGTCTAAAGTTACGAGTTTTGTTTTGTAGTTTGTTTTTAATAATTTTATTCACATACAATAAAATTATTTAGTTTTTATGGTTTGGAGAAGGGGGATATAAAATTTGCAGTTCCGTTACTGCATAGCATCGTAAATTGTGTCATCTCGTTTGCAAATCGCGCAAGCAATCGAAACTTACATAAAAATATCGACGCGACAGTCTAAAAATAAGTCAATAACGTGCGAGACAACCGGCGTTAGAAAACAAAATACGCACAGACATTGTTCGGTAGTAAAGGGCTCGCGTACGTTACTTTTTTTCCCTACGTACACAAATAGCCCCGCACTTTGGGAAGGGTACGGTCGCGACGGGCGCACGCGTTTCAGTGCGTGCGTACCGTGCGAAGGGCTCGCGGCACCGAAGGGTGTCTCTTGCGCCTTCGTCTCACAAGATAAGTCTCGATCGATATACACTCGTAAACACCGAAGAAGTTGTCAGATATTTTAGCGTCGAATCATGTCCGACGCGAAAACATAAACAAATCGGAAGTGCAGCAGCGTCGAAAATGTCGCGATCGATTCATAGCGCCGAACCGGATATACAGTTCTATCGGTGATAGTGGTAGAAGATAGATATAGAAGAATAAGAAGACTGCAAAGAAAGCTGGGTTTTGAGGTATATTTGCTTCGTCGTATTTGTTGGTTATGCGTTAAGGGCTCGGATCACCCCTCGCCCCGCGCTTAACGGAAGGGTGCGTTATTTAGGGTCGTCGCGGTACCTACTAGCTACCCTCTATGTTCGATTCTTCCGCGCGCGCCTTTCGTATGTTTACGCTCTCTCTCTGTGATGGTTAAACTTTACATATGTCTATTCGACCATAATCTAGTCAAAAAGAAGAAACATTTATTCTTTTAATCTACCAAATCAACTTTACATTGTTAAAATGACTAATAGTAAAATAACATCAACTTTTTTAGTGAGTAATATAAGATTGTTTTTTCACAGATAGTTTACAAATAACCGACTTTGATAAAAGGCCGACAATGTTTAAAATTATTATGCTATTGATTGAATTTATTTTGTCAATTTCAATATTAAAAAGTTGTAGCATTTATTGTCAAATATTTGGGTAATTTTATAAATGTTTTTCAGAATTTAAATATCTATTTTCATTTTTACGTCTAAAATAATAATAATAATTAATAATCCTGCTTACTACTTTTTTCAATTTATTATTTTTAAACTTTATTCATAAAGATTCGATCAGATTTAAAACTATATGTAAGAATAAGTATGTCGAGTGAAACATTTGCTTCATTATTTGCAACGATATTTTTGAGTCTACCCTAAAGTATTATATTGAATCTTGGTTTAGAAATATTATTTTTAATTTAACTTTGATAATTTATTTCATCCGTATTATTTGCTTATCTACTTTATTATGAACTCGTTTCTCTGAAGTGTATCCGATTGATAAAAAAGTCCTTTTTTGCATTCAACCGGAATTGCATTAATCTAATTTCTTTATATTTGAGTTCTAATATACGATATGTTTTTAATCCAGGCTGACTATATCTTCGGAATCGATAACAAACGAACTACGAACCCAATCAAACTGAGTCGTATTAGTTATTTAAAAATATTGATGTTAAATTTGTCGATTTAAGTTTAAAAAATACATAAATATAATATATTTAGATTTTAAGTTATTGATTAAATGACCAATCATGAGTGAAATATCTCAATTGAGCTAATGAATTTTAGTTAATGAAAATAGCAGTTTATTAGCAAAACATTCTAAATATTTGTACTGCTGTGTGTATTTATAAACGATTATGCATTATTTTATAGTTTGTGAAGGATATTTCTCATTTGAGGTAGATTTTAATAGAAATACGTTTTCAAAGCGTAGAAATATAAATGTAGCGACTTATAAAAAAATTAATGCAAAGTTTCTTTGACTAAGTTCGTTAACTAGCCCAATCTACCACATTGTTTCAAATATGTAGGTGTTTTATTTTTGTTAAATTCGAAACTCCATTAAAAAATTTTATATAGAGAAAAAATGTGTTTTAAAATGTTCTATATATAGCATTAATTTTAACAAAAAAATCTTATAACAAATATTTTTATACGAATGGCACTGAAAGGAAATTGTATTTTAATGTTGTGCTTGATTTAGAATTTAAATAATAAAAGGTTTAGTTCATGTTTCTTATATATACTAATGATTTAGTACACATATTTTTTTTAAATCTGATATTCTTTAATCACAGAATTTTCTTTATTTTCTATTGCTGTTATATTATCTTGACATAGAATTACGATTGAATGTATTTACCACAGCTGGCCCTAACTCACGTCGTAAAGGAATAATTAATTTCAAAATGATTGATGAAAGTGAAAAAATATCGTAAATTTTCAATACGGATTCAACATCGTAGAATAGTGAAAGCCATTTAATTATACTATGATATAATGATATGTACTCTTACAATAAATATTGAATCGCAACGACAATGCTATCAATGTCATTCAATAATCGATTTGATACACTATGAGTCTATGAGTCGTGTTATGAAGGACATATTAGGGCAAATATAAAATAACGCAAATACGCGTTTTTTTCCGTTGCAAAATATATTTTTTTACAAGATAAAATATTTTTCAAATTAGAAAAGAACTAGGTCATTTCCAAGGAAACGAGAAAGCCTTTTTAACCATACATTTAATGGCACAGCAATCTGGCTTAGACTCGAATTAATATCTCGATATTTATTCGTGAGATTAGAAAAAGCTTGGAAAGCCTAATCTGAGGTGATTGAATGAAATTGTAATTAGAATAAGCATTAATTCTGATTTTCCAGACACTATAGAAATATTTGAAATAATAACTAACAATTATTATCAACTTGATAAGCATTACTTACACCATTTCGCTATCGCGCTGGTATAATATTATAGTCGTTATAATTATTTATAACTGCTGACTATTTATACTAACATTGACATTGTCTGATTGTATTTTCAAAATCGTTTGCTAGATTGTAATACACCGGGCTATCGTATTTTTGTAGCAAAAAGCTTTAAATCTCACTAGTTTTCCATTAATTGTAAACGTAAGTAACATCTGACATGTAGCTATTGCTACTGAAAGTATAATGTTAGATTTTGTCTCAGTTTTTGTTTTCGACATGTGAATTGACATTTTATCATCCTTTATTGGATTTGTAAGGTTTTAAATTCTTTAATACATTTGTTTATATAAATATCAAACATCCCGCTAAAACATAATTTGTTCCGTAAGAGTTTCAAAATGTTAAATAATGGTTTTGATATTATTATGACTACCTACAAACGAGAGAATATTCTCATATTCTCATCTAAAAGATCACCGGCGAAAAATTTCAATAAAGCCTTTTTTAATAACTAACCAACAACCTATTCTGCGGCATTCGTTTTCTGTTCGACTTGTGAACAATTTATATATGAAATGATGTATTAGCCCTATTAGTAAGGAGTGTGGATGTAGGTTTAAAAAATCTGACACCGACTCGACCCTTTTTTGTTCATCCTATTTCGACTATTATCGACGAGTTACTGGATAATATAATCTGCCACCGGTCCGTAGTTTTGCCGATTTATTTGTTGTAAAGAAAGTTTTTAAGAAGTTTTTTTAGAAAAAGAACAGAAATTTCAACCTGTATAAATGGCACTAACGAAGTTTAGGAACTAAAAATTATATGGCAAAATCATTTTAAAATTCTGCTCGTGTACCACCGGCGGCGTACATGTACTAAAAATCTTTCGCGCTAGTCGGTCGTAAAATTATATAATACAATTGAATAGAAATAGATTATTGTTTCAAATCGGCTATTAACGTGAAGGTTTCTGAAATTGTAAAATAGTAAACCGACCCTTAACTTGTACTACGAATCCTCTAATTAAGTTTTTTGCTGAAATTAATAGTCAAAAAAAGTAAATCGCTACTGATAGAAAGGTTACTCGCAGCGACTAATTTTGAAATTAGTCACCGAGTAACGTCAGTTTGGTAATTTAAAAATTTGGCCATAAGGATGCGCAGAGCGATCGGCGCGTTCGCGCGTCGTTATACTCGTCCGCGTAAACAAAGAGAGCGCGCGTGCGGATCGCGGTGTTGCCCTCGCTAAAAACTCGAACGGAGACGCAATTGCGCAAAATTTGTAAAATCTGACGCGCCGCCCCGCGTCGGAGCCCCCGATCCGATTCATAAATCGATTTGCATTTTTTCGCGTCGATCGGTCGGCGAATCGTAATTTTTCACGTCGTTCGGAACGATAGCGTTTCGGGGGGTTCCGAGTGTCCGTCGTCGCTCGACGGAGGGGGAAGGGGAGGGAGCGCGGGAGAGAGAGACGCGGGGCTGCGCTTCGGCCGCGTTCGGGAGCCTCCGACCGGTCGGGGGCGCGAAGCCGTCGCGCGCGTCGCAGCCCGGCGGCCGTCGTTCGTCGGTCGTCTATGCGCGGTGTTCGTCGCGCGAGGCGTCGTGCGTCAGTGGATGGGCTACGGTTCGGAAGGAGCCTCGGCGTTCGAGGCTAGCGGACGAGGCGCGCGCCGCCGCCCCCCGGCATGGCGCGCGCGCGCTTTCCGGGAAAGCCGCTGCGGCTGCAGCAGCGGAGGCGCGTGGCTCTGCTGGCGCGGGGGCCCGCGCCTCCGCCCCCGGAAGCGCCCCCCGCTCCCCCCTCACGCCCCGCCGTGCGATTTCAGGAGTCCGTAGGCGTCGCGGAGATGCGGGCGGTCAAGGCCGAGCCCGAGAAGGCGACAGCGGCGGCGCCGACGCCGGCCAAGAAGACCGTCACTTTCGGCGCCGTCGAGAGTTGCGACGAGTTCGAGCCGGCCAGGCGGGCGCCCCCCAAGTCCCATCGCCCTCTGGTGTCCATCATCAAGAAGAAGCCCGCGGAGCGCTCGTTCCGCGGCATCGTCAAGCCCGCCAAGCTCACGGACCTCGGCACCAAGATCGGCCTCGACTTCGGCTCGCTGCGGGCGCGGCGCGACGGCAGTCCTCCGGCCGGCTTCTCGCCCCCGTTCGACGACGCCGAGTTCGCCCGGCCGTCTCGCGCCTCCAAGCCGAGCAAGCGCTTCGTCGACGGCGACGCGGCCAAAGTGCTCAAGAGGGCCAAGCTCGTCCTGAGCGAGTCCAACGGCGACGAGGCCTACGAGACGTGCGACAGCTCGGCCAACAGCAACGACAGCGCCGAGACCGAGTCCCGGCGCGCCTCCGTCAAGCCGCAGTCCTTCTTCGACCGCAGCCTCGGCCTGTTCGGCTCCGGCAACGTTCCGTCGGCTTCTTTCCGGGACGCCTTCGCCGGCGGCGTCGACGCGTCCGAGACGCCGTGCACCTCCGACCAGAGCAGCGGCAGCGGAGAGTCCGAGACGTCCGACGAGAGCCCTCTCTCTTCGGACGGCGACGACAGCGAAGCCGAAGAGGCCGCGATCGAGCGGGCGCAGACCGTCCGACCGCCTAGCGGAAAGGTCGTCCTCAGAGAGGCGCGACTGCAACTCAACGGAGCCAACTCGACGTCGACCGTCGGCACCGAAGGACCGTTCTCGACGTTCAACGGCAGCCAGAACAGCACGCGTAAGTTGCGCTTTTTTTCTTACCGTATTCTAAATAGGAATTTAAATAAAATTATAAACCATAATAGTTAATGAGCAATAAATAGTTTTTATTTTAAAAATATCTCGCTTACACCGAAACTGTTGACAATGTTGGCCCTAAAACACCTTGATAATGATAATGAAATGACAACTGTATTAACCTATTTAAACCTAAACTAATTTTTTGTTATTAATGGAATTAAGGAGGTCCAAATGTCATCTGGGTTGCTGGGAATTAAACACTCAAAATTTTGTACTTTGTTCTATAATCAAATGATCTTTATCATCATATTTTGCCTGAGTTGTCAGTGAAAACGAAGCATATTTGTTGCAATACTTCTCCTGAAAGTTAACAGAAAAAAATTGTCTATGAACAAATGGTAATTTTCTTCCATTCCAAGTTCGAAAGACTTGTCATTATAGGTTAGAATAACATTAGAACCAACAACTATTTCAGAGTATCTGACATTCAGGATTGTACTTAAATATATCCATATTTCAAAGTAAAAAAAGTACACAAATATTTAAAATACTTCGGTAATATTGAACTAGCATCATGACCAGAATTATTATTTATAAGTTAATTCCTAAATATAATAGATAATTACGAACTGAACTTTTTTTATAGTTTTGTTTATTTCTTACACTTGACTTTACTCAAAGCTTAATCACTACTATAAAACTCTGGTAGATATATCAGACATACTGTATTGTATATAGTACAGTATGTTGAACTTTTTTTCAAAATAAAACACACGCAGCAATGTAGATAAAATTATATGGCACTCCGACTTGGCCTCTATTAGTTAACTCTTTTAAAGTGAAATTTGCTAAAGATAAATTTAGTTTTGCATAAGAACGGTCGAATTTGTTAATTTATTAAATATTGAAAATAGCTTAGGAAGTATTGTGCAAATATAAAATGTCTCATTTTCATTTCAGCAGCTTTACAACCCGGAACTGTGACGTGCGGCGTCTGCGGAGCCGTGCGATTCTATCGGTTCGTCAAGCAGGCTCGAAAGTTTGGCGTTTTTTCGTGCGAGTCGTGTCGCAAGTTCATCTCGAAAATGATCAAACGACAAAACGTTGCTCACGCTTCGTCACTTCAATCCTTGCAGTGTGTGGGTGGCGAAGGTTAGTTTAATTCATAATTTATAAATAATCTTACTGATCACTTAATCAGTTTTATCTTATATCTATATATATATTTTTTCAGGTAACTGTCGCGTTCCGCCGATAGTTAGATCGCAACAGTGGAAACTGCTTCGTTGCGCTTACAAAGCTAGATGTCACGCCTGCTGGCTCAAAATGTGCCTCAACGCTTTCCAAGTGGCCGCTCCGTTGAGAACGTCGCTAGCCGCAATGTTGCCGGCGTTTATGAGAGCTCCGGCGGCGTCCAATTCGATCGCGACGATTCTTATCACGTCCCCGATCGCCGGCTCCTCGTTCAGTTCCACGTCCAACGAGAAGCAAGATGGCGTTTCAGCAAAGAGCGTCAAACCGGAAGCGAACGAAAAGATAGAAAAGGTATGCTATCTTGCGTTGTCAACGTCTTCGTAATGTTATTGATAATTTATTTTTTTCTAGGAGGATGTTTCAAAATTGGATAAATACAAAACGAAAGAAGAGAAAGAGGACAGTGCTTCGAACGCGAGCAGGAAGCGACACCACACTCGTATCAAAGTCAGGAAAAAAGAAAAGGTGACTATCGAACAGCAGATGGAGTCGACGAAGAGACAGAAGGTCGAGCTGAAGGGCCCCAGAGTGAAACACGTGTGCAGGAGCGCATCGATCGTTCTGGGGCAACCGTTGGCCACTTTCCCCACCGGCGACGATAAGAATTCGTCGGATCTGTCCGATGACCCTTCAGCGCTCGAGATCGACATCCCGGAAGAGGTCAAAGAGGATGCGACCGATTCGTGTGGTGAATGTGATTCCGACAAAGTCATTATCGTCGAAGACAGACCGGTGCCTGATGAATCGGTTGTCGTCGTCGAAGAATCGAAGGAGACGGAAATTGTCAAAGACGAAGAGTCGAGCGACAGTTTCGACTCTGCCGATTTGAAGGACTACAACAAAGAAAATGACTCTTCTGCCGCTAAAGCTGTCCCGGGCGTTGATGCCGAAAAAGACGACGCTGAATGTAAAACAGATGTCGAGCAGACTGTGGACGTTTTGCCTCAGAGAAAGTCTAAACAGTCGTTTGGAAATTTGACAAACGTGAGTTTTAATAATTGGGCGATCTAATCTCTCTTGTGAATCATTTTATTGAGTTTGTGACGTTTGTTTTAGCTACGGACAAACTCGAAGCAGAAATATAATCAGCAACGGCAGAATGAAACCATATGTGTTGATTTTTGGGAGTCTTACGATCCCGAAGAAGTGTGCAATACCGGTTGGGGCCTGATAAGCACCGCTCCGTTCACAGTGAGCGGCGTTTGCTTTTTATGCGGCAGTCGAGGAAAGGAAAAGGTATGTATATATATATATATATGTAATAGATTCTTTAAAGTTTGAAAGTGGAATGAAAAGTGAGAAATGGCTTGGTGTCGCTGACTACCGTAGAAACAAGCGAGTGTTTTGCAGCAAATAGGCTGCTTTATCGGCAGGTTTGGGGCCTAACCAATGGTTATGTTGGCCATAACCTGATATAACACAATATACTAACTTAATTCCATTGCTAATATGTTAACTTAATTCTACAGTTAATATTCTAATATTCTACAGTTATTATAGAAGTATGCGTTGATTTCAAATGCTTGTAATATTTTCCTAACTTGTACCTTTTTTATTATACTCAATTTTGTTTTTGCTATAATTTATATTTTGTTTTTAATAAATGTCGTGGATCGATTGTTTTTATTTTTTAAATAAAATTGTCATAAAAAAATTCTCAGTATTTTTGTTTACTAATTGTCATAAGTCAATTTTTGCAATTAATTTTTTAATTGATTCATTGTCAAGCGAAGAAAGTATTTCACTACTATAATAAATCAATGTGCTGTATATGAAACATCATAATTTACCATAAACTAAGATATTAGTATAAATAGTATTAATGTTTATATTATTAATTATTTATCATATCTTTCTATTTTTATTCGTTTATACTACGGTTAATATCTATTTTTAGTTAATATACTGCATGGGCTGCTGTGAAGTTTATCATCCGTTTTGCGCCGAAATCGGTGAGGAGTCGGAACGCATGTGGCTTTGTCCTCGGTGCGTGCAATGCGGAGGATGCGGACGCAACGGAGCAGGTCCGGCGTCTACGATATGCAGAGCATGTCACCGACACTTTCATGCCGATTGTTTGACTGCAAATCGTACTTCGAAATATAGAAGCGATTGGCCGCAAGTATGTTAAAGCTTCTATTAACAGTCGATTATTTATGTATAATAATATATTTATTTAATTTATAGATGTGCAGTGCTTGTTTAAAATGTAAAAGTTGCGATAGCTTCAAAGTTACAAAGTTTCTTGGAAATCTACCGTTTTGCTCAAGATGCTTTCGATTACGACAGAGAGGAAACTATTGTCCATTATGTCAGAGCTGTTATCAGGATAACGATTTTGACAGCAAGGTAATTCTAATATTCTATTGTGAACTATTTGATACGTAGATTATCTTAATTATTTTATGTTACTTTTAGATGATGGAGTGCGGTTGGTGCTCGCGGTGGGTTCACGCCCGATGCGAAGGTCTCAGTGGCGAGGGCTATCAACTGGTGTCGGCTTTGCCCCATTCCGTCGAATACATATGCAAACAGTGCCTACCAGAAATTGCGCCTTGGAGAAATATGCTTGGAACCTATCTACGAAGTAAACTGTTGAGTGTTCTTAAAGCTTTGGCCAAAAACAAGAACGCTTGCACCCTATTAAAGTTGACACCTCATAAGAATACACCAATATCGAAGAAACCCTGCATGTGCTCTTCGCCTGCCGCTGTGAGAAAATTACAGTTCGAAGAAAACTCTCAAAACATAGATTTAAGCGAAAAAATAAAATCAGACGAAGGCAGTCCTTCCGATTGCGAAATATCCGGAAAAAATAAAGGGACCGTTCACAAATTACAAGAGTCGATGTTGCAAAATAAAGAAATCTGCTTAACGATGGGCTCTTGCATGTCGGACGATGAACCATTGGGTCAATTGAGAGAAAAGTATCACATCAAGGACTGCTGCGTCAAAATGAAAGATTTTTCTCAATCGGACGACGCTATGAATTCTGACGACAGTATGGACACTTCTGATAGTTTATGTCGAATTTCTAATCGAAATGATTGCGATAAGTGCTTTTGCTGTAAGAGTGATGTGGACATTTCGCTTTCGTTATTGGATATAAAAACCCGAGTCAACTGCAATGAATATTCTTCAGTCAAAGATTTCAATAAAGACATGCTAGAGGTAATATCGAGAACGCTCTCTCCTGAAATTAAACAAATCTATAGAGATGTCTTCACGGAAACATTTCCTTGGTTCGATTGCGAATCCAACTGTTTAAATCCCAGTTTGGAGATAGAAGACGATAACGAAGAAGAATCGCTCAAAGACGAAGACATGTCAGTGTACTCGATAAGCAGAAACAATGACAAAATTCTGCAGAAGATGAACGTAGTCGACGATCGAACCGTGCCATCGGTGCAGTCCGAATTCAAATCTATCACTGATTATTCTTACGAAGACGAGAGCATGTGTGATATCAGAATGTGCGTGTTGTGTAAAATTGTCGGCGAAGGTAATCCTTCTATGGAGGAACGCCTTCTATACTGCGGTCAGAGCGATTGGATTCATGCTAACTGTGCACTGTGGTCTGCCGAAGTATTCGAAGAGATTGACGGTTCTCTCCAGAACGTACAAAGTGCCATAGCTCGAGGAAAAATGATAAAGTGCTCAAAATGCTTAAACAAAGGTGCTAGTGTGGGATGTTGTGCTAAAAACTGCAGTGAAACTTATCATTTTACCTGCGCTCGAAACATTGGTTGCGCTCTCTTGGATGACAAGCGAGTGTTTTGCCCTTCTCACGTCGCCGACGCCAAAGACAAAGCCCTGCAGAAAGATAATGATTTCGTATTATCTAGGCCTGTCTATGTAGAGTTGGATCGAAAGAAGAAAAAGTATTGTGAACCGCAAAAAGTGCAGTTCTTATTGGGATCCTTATCTGTAAAACATCTCGGTAAAATCGTACCTTCCGTATCTGACTTCGAGGATATGTTGATACCGGCTGATTTTTTATGCTCCCGTTTATATTGGTCTTCTAAACAGCCGTGGAAAATTGTAAAATATACAATAAGAACGAAATTATTAGTCGTCGAACCTAGTCCGGCTTACGATCTTGGGGTCAATATCACGCTGGACCATTCTGTGAATCCTAGCACGGTCGAAAGGATCCTGGCTGAGATTGAATCGTGGCACAAATCTTTGGAAACTGATGGACATAATTTACTCTTATGCTCCAAGAAAGATAAATCGCCCATCAAATTTGGAAATGCGAATGTTTCGTTAGAAGATTACGCCGTGAAGCAAGTGATGGAGTATATGCTCGATATAGTATGCAAGCATGACCAAAGCGAAGATACCCCCGAAGAAGAACCACAAAACACTGCCGATTTACTTCCCCCCGAGCTAAAAGATGCCATTTTTGAAGACCTAAATCACGATCTCTTGGACGGTATTTCTATGCAAGACATATTTCCTAAGTTCTGCTATGAAGACCTTGTAGCGATGGATTTAAAAAGTGAAGTCGGATTCGGAAATGACGTAACTAAAGATAAAAATAGCGAAAATACCGACGACGATAAAATGAAAAAAGGGCTAATACCAAATCCTGAAAATATATCCCAGGACTTTTTAGAAGAGTTTATCAATAGTCAAAATGAACCCGGAAAAGATCCGAAGAAAAGTAAATCAGAACTTCTCCTACACAGTACGAGTTTAAAAACGTTGTCAAATAGAAGTCAGCGAACTTGCGGTCTAACATGGAATTATAAATTGGACAATGCCTTTAAGAGATGTAAATTACCCAGGTCTGGTATTTTGACACGTTCCGATGGCAGCGGAAATGTGGTGATGATCGTCGACGGAACATCCGATCTAGTCGGCAATGCTAACTCTCAAAAAATGAAAATAGAAGAATTATCGCCCGACATGAAAGCCCAATGGCAAGCAAAATCGCTGAAAGAAATCGAAGACGGTAAAGACAATTCGTCGAATCAGACTTCACCGTTATTTTTCAAAAATGACAATGAAAGCAGTAACGATTCTAGTCTGCTCAAAATTGACAAACCAAACACTCCGAGCGAGCAAGTGATTGACTTTTATACCAAAATGAGATGCAGTCCTATATCTCAGTTGGACGGTGCTGATGATAGCTCATGCGATTCTAGTTCTCCGGGAAGTCCGCAAAGTTGCGATGTCGAATGTTCGTCAATACCGCAATTAGATGGCGCCGATGATCCTAGTTCGAGCAGTAGTAGCGAAGGCGGGTCTCCACCTCGTGACCAAACACCGGGTATATTTTTTAGACCGAATAACATGGACAACACCTACACCATGACCATATCGACGGCAAACTTAAATAATCTCATGCCTTCAAATGAAATATTGATCAGGGCACCGATGGAAGATAATATGATTCGTCCCGGACATTGTGAACAAACTGTAAAATGCGACAGGTGCCATTGTACTTATAGAACTAAAGACTCATTCAATCGCCATTTGCCTACCTGTGATATGATGTCGACGAGTGAAAGCGAAGGCGAAACGCCTAAATCGCCCGAATCGAGAACTTTGACGACTCTTCAAAACGCATTTAACAATCAATTCATAGCTCCTACGTTTATAAATCAGCAAAATCAAATGTTTGAAGCGTCAGAACAATTCAACATGTCAAAGCCTACGCTCGTTAGCACGAGGAGAACTTCAATCAACACCAGGCAGATCACCATCAATGGCACTATAGTAGAAACACAGTCCCCGGGGCCTCATAGTCCTATGAAATACAATAGCGACACAAGCAACTCTCAAGAAATGCCTATTAATATCAAACCGTCCATTGTGCACGAAGCACCAAAACTGACTTTAGGACCCACTGGAATATTGCAGCCTCAAATAATGGTCGCTAACTTGCCTATTACTCCACCGAGAAACCAAATACCTAATGTATCTAAATGTGGAATTGCACCGAATCAAAATAACATTCCGTATAGTATATGCGTAAAACCAGGTTCAGGTTTGCAAACTTTTCAACAGCAGAATCCTACTATCGCTCACATGCTACCGAACAATGGGAACATTCAAACAGTCTTCTCTTCGAATCCGAATCAGGTTTTGACAATTTCGAATCCACAGCAGAACATTATTCAAAACATTCAAGGAAAAGGGCCTCAAATCATGCAAGCGTTTGCAAATATGCCAAATGGTCAAACGCTCGCTGTGCCTGTTAATTCGTTTCAAGGATTGCCAACGAATAACGGCATCAATACATTTGTCAGACCTTCTTTGCCGATACAGAACTCGTCGACAATATTAATGTCTTCAGCGAACACTCCTAGAATCGCATCTCCGAACGTGCAGCAGAAGAATCAGATTTTATTACCTCAAGTAGGTCAAAAGTCACCTAAGAAGCTGCAACAAGTACAACCAAAACCAATTTTCCAGGCAACGAGGGGAAGAGGAAGAACCATTAATAAAACGCCGACTAATAAAAGACAACTTAAACAAGATAAACCTTTAACAAATATAAATCAGATTACATCTAACGGTACGGTCATACAGTTTCAACCCAACGGTGCCTCTAATCAACCATCTATAATCCTACAGCAAGTTGCAAATCCTAATATGATGCAATACGTAGAAGCAATTCAGCAACAGCATGGACCGAATATGCAATACATCGCAACGATCGCTCCGCAAGGAGACTATAAACCGGCTCCGACACACTACATAACGCAAGGCGGAATGATGCCGCAGACTTTCCAAATTCAACAAACTGAATCAGGACTAGTAGCTGTGCCCAGCGGTGGCATTCCAGTGTTCTTGCCGCAGGGAGGTGTCGGTATATTACCTCAAGCATCGCTACAATCTCAGGGAATGACACTATCGTCGCAAGGGAATCTACAGACCCAAGGTGTAACTCCTATATTACCTCAAGGAACGATTCAAACCCAGAACGGCGCTACCATTCTACCTCAAGCGACTATTCAAACGCAAAATGGAACCATAATTCCTCAAGGTGCTACGATTCAAACACAAAATCCAACATTGCTGCCCGCCAACAGTATTCAATCTCATAATAATTCCCAAAATATTTTACCTCAAGCCCAAAACAATATAATATCTCAACAACCGAATACAGCAATTATTCCTCAAGGAGCCATCTTGCCGCAAGGTTTACAGTTTTGCAACGATCAAGTACTACTCGGATCCACTCCGACTTTAGAAATGGTAACAGATTCGTCGGGCTGCATGTATTTAACAACTCAACCTGTATATTATGGCTTGGAAACGATAGTTCAGAATACTGTGATGTCATCGCAGCAATTTGTCTCGACTGCAATGCAAGGAGTTCTTGCTCAAAACAGCAGTTTTTCTGCTACGACTACGCAAGTTTTCCAGGCGAGTAAAATTGAACCTATGGTAGAAGTTCCGACTGGATATGTAGTCGTTAACAATGTGCCTCAAGATAATATCGTCGTATCTCAACCGAATAGCAATAATTCTCAGACATTAATTTCAACGCAAACACTGCCTAGTGGAAACATATCAGTACAATCGACGGGATCAATTCAAAAGAATAAAAATGGACCTAATATTACTATTCAACCGGCAGATAAATCACACCGATCTGGTAATAAACCGATGCCGATTCAACCCAATCAACCTATATTCAGCATCTCGTCTCCGCATCAAATCGGCAATACTATATCGTTGCAAGCGATTCAACCTCGAAATATAGCACTAGCTCAAGGAAAACAGAACATTAATTTACAAGCAATACATTCGGCAAATATATCTATTCCGGTGAACTCGTCACCACATACTACGCAATGCAATCAATTATCTGACGGACATGTCACGCATGTCAGTCAACCCATGATGACCAATACTATAACAAATAAAATATCGTCGTCGCAAACCCAGTTTGGCAATCAGTCGTTAAATATGCAAGAGAGTCAAAGCGATATGAATGGACAAAATTCGATGAGAACGAACTTCCAGAGACAGTGCTGGCCGGCAAACCAAAATTTCATATCTACTTCGTCCGAAGGAATGACTAAAAATCCATCTATAATAATTCAATCCAGTGATACGCCAAACAACAATATGTCTAAAGTCAACGTCAGTAATGGCATTTTCAATATATCCACTAATTCCAATAATATCAATATTGAATCAATCGGAAATTCGAGAAACTTTACATCGCCATTTAATCAAAATGTTTTTATCAGTGAAAACATGCAGACTAAAAATAATCAATCTGTGGGACATACGAATAATAATTTACAATCTACTTCTTGTTCGTTTGGAACGCCCGTAATGCATAACAGCAATAATTTGACTATATCTTCTTCGAATTCTATGTCGAGTCCTTACATTTTTTCCGGATCACTTAACCAACAAATGCAGCCGATGAGCAATAATAGTACGATGATGTCAAATAATGTTAAAGACGATTCTCTGCAACAAAATCAACCTACTCTTATTTGCGATGGAAGCAATGTTACTACTAAACAATCCAATCATCACACTCCGTGCAGTATCCATAGGCAAGTATCGCAGCAACATGATATGATGCAGAACAACAGTAATAACGTGGTACAACTCTCCGGCAATGTGGTGAACTTGGGAGGAAAGGTTTATCATATCCCCATGAGTAGTAATTCAATGTCGCAGGCGTCCAGCATCCAGAACCAAATAAATTGTAATATACAAACGAACGCATCCATGAACAATAATAATCACGAACAAATCATCGGATCCGTGAACAATTTCAATATAGTGAATGGAAATTGCGTCAATAATCACACGAGCAACTTGTGCAGTCAACATCAGATCGAGACTGCAAATAATCAAAATCAAATCATGAACGTATCGAATAATCAACATCAAATACAAAATCAGCATCAACACGTCATCAACTCTCACAGCAATCTGAATAACTGTAATAGTATTAGTCATATGCAAATCATGAATGGAGCTAATCATCAAATGCAGATATCAAATTCGAACAACCATGCCAACATGTGCAACAACAGACAGCCGATAAACAGCGATCACATTGGCACTATTGATAACAAAGGTAGTAATAGTGAAATGAGCAATATGATTAACGATGCGCGCGTTATCAACTCGAACGAAAGACACATGCACGTGAGCAATATGAACTGCGTGAATAGAAACTCGAATATCAACATGATGAGTAATTCTAATTTTATTATGCATGACAACCAGCAACAGCATCATTGTGATATGTCTTCACAATTCCAAATCAACTCTGATCAGATGTTTTTGGTTAACAGCAACGGGAGTGCTAATCAGAGTAACATAAATAATATACCCGGACGCTTCCAAAACGTCGACAATCAGCAATCGAGTAATACCGATCACATGAACATCAACAACAGAATTAATGCTAAAGCTCTACAACAAGTGCAAAAGATAGAGTCGTTTAATATGAAAAATGTATCTAACATGAACATGACTAATATTCAAGCCGACGAAGCTTCAAAAATGTCGATGAATAAACCAAACTTGCCCATTTCGTCCGGTAACCAAATAGGATTCATCCAAATGAACTCAAACTCGAATCAAATCATCGGTTTTCCGGAAAATAACAGACTTCCTATCGGAAATGCACAATTCCACAATCAACGCAATCAAAACACACCGATGTTGACCATCGGCCAAGGTGAAATCGGAGATCCGATTGTCAACTGCAACTCGATTGATATTTCCGATGCATCGAAGAACGATATGCCTTCTTTATCATTATCGGTGAATAATCCTTCGGTTAGTTCTCTCTCTACCAATGTAGTTGCTAAACAAATTCATCTACCTCATCACAATATTAATTTCCCAATGTCCAACAATAGCATTCAAGGGTATTCGAATTTACAGATGAACAATAATCAGATCAACTTAGCTGCTCAAAACGTCAACAATACTATCTCATTGCCAGTTCAAAATTCAACAAGCATAACGTTGCCGAAAGCACCGTCGCATCAAACCGGCATTCCTACAAACGTCGTCAATCCGATTCCTCAGTATATGCGACCAATGAATCGTGTGTTACCGATACACAGAGACGCTCAGTCCAACAAGGCCAATAGACCGGTCAAAACCAAAGTGGAACAACCAAAACCGTCGCCCAGATGTCAAGACATGCCAGATTTGAATGTTAAAGAAGAAGAGATTGTCGCCAACGACACAGAAAAAGCCATCAGAGAATCAAAGTCAATCGCAGAACCAAAAGATGAAACAGTGGCCGTTGTCTCTGAAAACTTAGAGCCCGTCGTCGTCGTCTCTGTTGAGAATAAGCCAGATAGTATTAAAATATTGAACGATAAAACCATAACTCTGGATTCTGATAATAAAGCGATACAGAATGCTTTGAAAGAGAATTTAACGTCAAATTTTAAGCCGGTTGTACAAAAAGTTGAGCAAAAGATCAGCAAAGAGAACGCCTTAATATTAAAAACGCAGAATTTGAATCAGCGTAAAATTCAAATGAGAAGCAAAATTGGATCGGAAAATATGCCCATTACGAAAGCGACAAAGCAACCCTCTGGTATGAATCGTGTAATGAGAGACAATGGACCTAAACTCATTTATGAAGTGAGCTCAGAAGACGGCTTCTCTTATACTTCAACTTCGCTCTCAGAACTTTGGAACAAGGTGTTCGAAGCTGTGCAAGCTTCTAGGAAACAGCACGGTTTACCGCTGATCAAATGTAGCATGTCTCAGAATACTTCTAACGCCCACATCCTAGGACTCAATAATAACGCTCTCAAGTATTTGATTGAGCAACTACCTGGGGTGAGTTTCTCTAATGATTTGCTTTTTTATGTTGTTTATTAATTTATCCAAACTATTTTTCTTTATTTGTATATTCAGTCTAGCAGATGCTTGAAGTATAGAGCTAAACAAGGATCTAAAATACAGTCTGTGTGGGACTCGGATCTTGGTGTGGTTGAGAGTATCCGAGAGAGTCCTTGGGGTAGTGTTCGAGCCGGCCCGGCGATAAGAAAATCATCAACTGATATGTTCAGCTGGCTCGCCTCCCCTTACAGAGAACCTCCGCCTCCACTCACTATTTCTCAAGATGACAGTGTTATTTCTAGGTACATATTTAGTTTACTTGACTGCTTTGCAATGTTCTTAATATGAATCTTTAAAAAAAATGTATTTTCAGGCGCATCAGTAGTGTCACTTTGCCAATGGCGATGAGATTTAGAAATTTGAAAGAAACCTCAAAACACTCTGTTGGAGTGTATAGATCGCGCATACACGGTAGAGGATTGTTCTGTAGGCGCGATATTGAAGCAGGTACGATATTATTACCTTTTAAATTCAATCATGAGTACATTTCTTCGCCTTGCCCAAGTGGGGTTCCTTACTATAAGAGTTTCAGTTTATGAACTAGTGAAAAACAATACAATATTTTAAATGGTGCCCTACTTTAGGGACTAGCTTATATAAATGCAATATGTCGTAACTTAATTATATTTTTAGGTGAAATGGTCATTGAGTATGCAGGAGAAGTGATTCGAGCAGCTTTGGCAGATCAAAGGGAACGTCGTTACGAAGCAGCTAGAGGAGGTCGTGGCGTTACCGGTTGTTACATGTTTCGAGTAGATGACCATCTCGTCGTAGATGCAACTATGAAAGGGAACGCTGCCAGATTCATCAATCACTCTTGCGATGTAACTATAACAAATCTACTTTCTTGTAACCAATTTTTTTTAAACATTCGTCTAATTTTCTATGATTTTTTAGCCCAATTGTTATTCAAAAGTCGTGGATATTCTCGGACACAAACATATATTAATACTCGCTTTACGAAGGATATATCAAGGCGAAGAGCTCACATACGATTACAAGTTTCCATTTGAAGAGGTTAAAATACCGTGTTCGTGCGGTGCCAAGAAGTGTAGGAAATATCTGAATTAGATGTTACGTTTTAATTAGCGACGATGCTGCTTGTACGTAAAATAATTTAAATCGTAACAGTTAAGGATCGAAATGCCATGTAAATTCTAGTGCAGCATGGGTAAAGATTATAATTTTTAATGTATTGTTTCAATATGTACGAATAATGGTCCACAAATTAACGATTAAGTCAAAGTAATAACTAATCATAATGTCCTAATAATTAGTTTGTAAACTGTATCGTTTGATTAATTTCAAAATTGTGTTTACGATTTTTAACTAGGTAAATTTTATTACCACCCGAACGTTTGACGATAGTGTAAGTGCTAATTTTTGTCGTTTGTAAAGAATCGCGTATCTGATAATTATTGAGGTTAATTAATAAGTACAATTGAAAAATTATCATCTAACGTAATTTTTAACTGTTGTGTAAATGTATTATATCGTTTTATTGTATAATATTAGGAGTAATGCGTCACAGATTAAGTAACAATGATATTAAATCTTCGAGATAACTTATTGTACCAAAATAGATGTGAAGTAAAGTATTTTTTAAAACAAAATTTTGGTGATCGGTTAATAGAATGTAAATATGAAGAATATGCTTGACTATATAGTGTAAATAAAATTTTGTAGAATAATTGTTTATAAAATGATTGATGTTTTTATATATTAAAAATATATATATTATGTATATTTAAATAGTTATTTGTATATATTTGATTTATTATCGTAGACGTATCGTATTTATTATCGGGTCCACAAATGTAAATCGAATTGTTGGTCTTTGTAACGTTTATTCCTATCTGTTTTTAAAATTTGATACCAAATTCGACCACTTATTTTTTTTTTCTATTTACGTCATGTTTTGATAATCTCTTAAATGATATTATTTATTTTAATATATACATTCTCAATCGATCGCTCAATGAATATTTTGTATTCGAACTGTTTGATATCAAATATATATGTGAATTATTAAAAAAATTGATTCCTAATGCACCGCCATTTTTCGGTGAAATTATTGTTGATGATGAATTTTAAAATTGCTAATCGATTGTTGTAATATTTTATAATAATATCTAGGTTAAATTGGAAATTATGAATGTATATTATTTATTTTATCGGCATTTATAACATTTAAGATTATGAATTGCTATCATGATAGTCTGTTTAGTATTTTTTTTATGTACATCAACTGTTTGTAAAAATAATGTAAAATTATATAATTTTTATTTTACAATAAGAAAGAAATGGCACTATACTTTGTTTCATCATTATTAGCTTAACACTTAATTTATTAAAAATGTTTTTTATATCTATATGTATTATGACAATTTTGATGTGATAATTCACAATTAAAAAAAACGAAACCAAATTCAATATTTTTATAATGTCAAATCTTTATATTGCTGTTTTTATAATCGCTTTACTTTTACGTGTAAAACATTTTTGATTTGTTTTTAATTTTATTTAAAAAATTTACTGTGTCCTAGACTAAAAAATTATATTTTGTGGTCTATCACTGCACACTATGCCAAAATTTCTCTATGTTTTATTTTTTAATATTTATGTATATGTGTATGTGAGTACTCTTGCGAAATTATGTTTTGCAAATTAATTTATGATATAGGAAGAGCTGCTTATCCGCTTTAAACGTAAACAATCTTTTATTATTTCATGAGTAATACACGCTTATATTAGTGTACACACATACGTAAAGTTCAAGGCCTTTGTGATTTGCAAAGATAATTTAGATAAGAATAATTTACGTTGCACTTCAATGATTACCAGTTATCTTTTTTAAATATGCTTCGCGTACATTAGAATCTAAATCACAATTTTTAGGTGCCTTCTATTATTATAATATTAATTTTACAATATTTTGTATTGCCCAGTGTTGTTTTTACGTGCCGTATTATTTTGTAATATCAAATTGAACAATCTCATCCGAAGATATTATGACTAATAATTTAGTACTTTCGCCAAGCGAAGCGTTCTTATTGAAAATGCATCGAAATACATTTTTTTTTTACGTCCGACAGCCTCTTCCGCTTGCCATTTTTTTCTTATTTTTGTACCAATATCCGAAACGAAAGTCGCATCAAATGCCCATAATCGTCGAGAATGTTAATTATTAGCGTAATACGTTTCTGGTCACATTTTGTCGATCGCAATGTTTCTGATTGAAAGCGAGAGAGGGAAGGCCTAGCGCGAATTTCTTGTGATAATATTTAGGTTCTAATACAGAAAAAAGCAAGGCTCTATTGTACATAATTGTCGTATGATAAGAGTAATCTTAAGTTTTTTTAAACGTTAACAAAATGCTCTCATTTCGAGAGTCTGCACGGAAACGAAAACTATATTGTTACGATTTAGATGTAGAGACGAAGCGAGGTTTCCGGTCGCGGCTGTCTAAGAGATGCGAAAGATTATAAACAATAATGATAATGTATTTGGTACGTTTTTAATTGAACGAAATGTGATTACATTTTATGTAGAGAAGCATTATAATAAAATGTTAAATTCATTTTTATATGGCTCTTTATTTTTTTTATCCAAGTTTATTTTTAGATGTGCAGACAAAGGAGATCTCCCACGCCTATTTTCCTCTTTCTCTTATGTACGCTCACCTTCAAAACAATTGACCGGTGTTGCTTGTGTAAAATTGAAAATGTGGTCTTAACAGCTTATAGTTTTTCACCTGTTATTTTATAGTGTTTAAATCTTGATTATTTACACTTTAAACATTTTTCATCAGAATTTTCTAGAAATAATTTAAATTAGTAGCTGTTGATATTTTAAACATCTTAAAATGTACGATGCTAAAAAAAATGTTAGCTATGGACGGAAGGGGATGGGGAGTTATTAATTTTATCCTCTTAAAATATCAGGCGCAAGCCCAATGCGTGACAATGGGTTTATTATTAAAACATATATGTACATGGTTGAATGTCAACATATAATACACGTGTTTTGTGTCAATACCATCCTGAAACTGAATCTATTTAACATTCAAAAATTAGCTGTCACATAGGACTGGGGCCAGTTTTTATAAATAGCATGTTCTTGGATTTTTGGTCCAGCGCCTTACGGATTACGCTATACTGGCCTTATCGTGAGTTTTAACTTTTTATTTTTTTCTGATATAGATCAAGTACGTCGTACGAATCGTTCGGACCTATATGATTGCTACCGATAAAATCAACTGTATTCGAAAAACTCCCGTTGAAAAGAATGAAACCCATAATAGAGAAGAAAAAAGCAATTCCTGATCTAAATAGTAGTGTTTTTAATCGTATTCCGCGGAACCCCGGGATTCTGCGAAATAACGTGTCTTAATGATGAAAATTTAGTGACTTCGAGAATATGAATTTGGTCATATCTGCTGTTTATTAGAATCTCAAGCTACGTATTCTGCAAAACTGAAAAACAACTATAATTATTTTTTGATTTTTTCGCAGCTACAAAATATTGCTACATTTTGTTTACTAAAAAAACGTTATTTTCAGTTGATCTAAAGAAAGCAGTTGATGTTTTATTTACAGAAAAATATCAATTTGTACATAAAAACTCAATGACTCGCGCTTATGCGTCGTGTGATTAGATTATCTATACATCCATAATCATCTGTTCAACAGCTGTTTTTAAGCTGAACTATAAAATAGTGTCTTCACTGCTTCCCCCACCCCATCCCAACTTCCTATACCATAATGCTGTAATCAGTGCAAAATAAAATGCAATAATTAATATAATCTACCTAAGAGAGTAATTTTAAATCTTACTAAAAGGTGATCCAACTTCAGTTTCCGAACTTTTTAGTAAAAACATACAAATTTAAGGATATCTTCGGAGTTTTTTTATTAATCGAAAATTTAATGTATTACATTATTTATGAAGAATAATATCAATGAAATGGCCGCCTCTGGACTTTTTTCAGCAGCCGATCGATGACATTTTCGTACATTTCAGGCGGTATCTCGGCTATAACTTGGCGGATGCTGGTTTTTATGTGCTCCAATGTTTCGAACTTATCGGCTTATATATGCGTAAGCCTACAAAAAAATCCAACAGCGTTAAATCGCATGATCTTGGCGGCCTGTTAGAGCTTTTCACACAAAATTTCCAACGTTGCATCTGATGTGTGGCTAGGTGCACCATCTTGTTGGAACCACATGTCTTCCACATCAATATCTTAGATTTCGTGCCAAAAATAATCGGTTGCCATGCGCATATAGCGTTCATCATTGACTGATAGTGTCCGACCTATATCGTTTTCAAAAAAGTAAAACCCAATGACGCCGCCTGACCACAATGCGCACCTAACAGTCACATTTTGGGCATGTAATAGAATCACATGAGGATTTTTTTCGCCTCATGTGGCAATTTTACTTACTAAAATACCCAGAGAAGAAGATTTTCTTTAAAAATTCAGCATCAACTTCCTATTGCTCTAACACCCAATCTGAGTAAATTATTTGGGTTCAGCAAGTCCAGATGCAAAATGCGGTAAAGGGAGCTTTTATAAAAGCCCAAAAGCTGCGAACCTGTCCAGTCTCTACAAATGTTTTCACTATGTTGCGAATTGTTCGCTCAGTAGGACGATGAAATTTACCATAATCTTCTTGTAAATTTCGATACACAGTTCGTACAGAATTGTTATTTCTATAGAACAATTGAACAATTTTAACACGTTGTGCGGTGGTTAAACAATCTATTTCGTAAATGTGTTGCAAACTTACATTTGATACTGGGAACACGTGTGATTATTGACAGTTTTCTGATTTACAGTGCTCCAACACAGGAAACTCGAACTGATTCACTATGTACATACCAGCATTGTATTTACAAAAAAGTGTAGAGTCGGAGTCGAATTTTTGTAGCGACTCTTCAGTAATCAACAAATGGAGTGTGATATTTTTCTCATTATTATTATTATTATTTCTTACACTTTTCATAAATTAAATCTATGATAAATTTAACTTTCCAACAAGTATACCTGCTAAAACAATGAACGAGATAGAATGCTAAATTCCAATTATGAATCGCCTTGGATTATGTTAAAATACTATATATTATAGCCATTGAAAGTTTTTCTATCGCTGACAAGAAAATGCTTACGTTTTAATTTTTACTTTCCAACATTTAAATTGTATTTTGCAAGTGTAAGTCACAGTGCAAGGTTTAGGTTGGATTGCCAACAAATTTTGTTTTTAGTTGTGCAGAAAAACATTTCTAGATATTTTATTTTCGATAAAAAAATAGCTTAAACGTCTAATGCGGCCATAAAATCTACATAATTTATTTATAATAATTTTATCGCATGGTCATTCAAAACTTTAATATAATCTAAAATTATCTAAATGAATGTTCCCACTACTGCAGCGATAGCACGATTTAATTTTTTTGATGTGGACTTTTGACTTCTAAGAAGTGATTTGTTTTTTGACGAAGAAAGCTCCAAAAGCTTGAGTTTAATGTTTGCGAAAATTTTCGATGTTTTTTTATTAAAATTGCTACTTTCCTAAGAAAGTGTAATGGTGCATTTGCACTCGCAGCATATTTGTTGATCTTATATATGATTAATAATTATATATTTTTTAATTTCTACAATTTTTCCTTAACTCATGAAAAATAGCAAATATAAACTATTATGGTAACACTTTGTTTCCAGTTTGCTTGCAGCCCTAAGCTTAAGTTTAATTCGTCTATGTATATGTAAATTCAGGATTGATTTTATCATTGCAGACTCTTTTAGTGCGAACGCACCAACCGACAAATTAAAAATTATTTTGAATAAAATGTTAATGTGAATTTATTTATTAATTAGAAATCTGACCATCATGTGTCATCATATTATATCAAAATATTTATATTATATATACATACATATTATATTCAATCATATAATCATATACTACATACATATAATCACGCACTTGAATACAGATATTTTTTTCATAAATACGCACGAAATATTTTGTGCAATAAATAAACAAATATAGTGATACACACTTATTCGTTTCTGATCTTCGTGACTATCGCCAATAATATTTTTGTGTCGGCTAAGCTCGTTGAGATGCTTGGTGGCATGTATAAGGGGAGCGTTTTCGAGCACTGCTATCCTCACCACAACGGGTAAGAACATGGGTTGTAATCAAATAATAGACGTTTCAAATTTTAACATATGTTGATTGTTAGCAGTGATTCGAAAACTTTTTATGCTGAGCCTCTTTTTAAAGTTAGCAATATTTTTACCGAGGAATAAATTTATTAAAATTCAATTATGTAAAGATTCCTCAGTCGCTATATAATAGATACTTCTAAAATGTATTACTATGATATTGGAAATTACAAATGATTTGTTTTGCCTTATGTGTAGTCTAATTACTTTGCATAATGTATATGAAATTAATTTACTTGTAATTATAAAGAATTAAAATGTGAAACTGCTTATATTGAAATTATTTAGAATTACAATACTATATTAATGTATTTTATATATGTTGTTTGTGGGCTAGTTTCAACGACAGATGGAGTTCTTCCATCGGGCTAATTTACAAGTACAAATTTTTTTAAACCAACAAACACTTTTTTGACTAACAGTACCCTCGATAAATACAAAATTAATATTTCTCGTGGCCTGCGCCGTATTGTGTTTTAGTTTGCGTTCGTAGAAAAAGGATACGTGAATCTTTTTTGTTGACATCAAAATGCAGAAGAACGCAAAAATATAAGAATATTAATTTGAGTGCAAACAAAAAAAAAAACACAACATTCTTCATGAAATAAATAAAAAATAGGTAAGATATTTACAAGATCTATATATAGCTTCGGCAGTTATCGTGTTCTCATAAACTAACATAAATAACGAATAACGTAAAAAAAGCCGCATCATGGGTCCTTCTGCAATAGGAAGGTCCTAAAGACTATCTAAATCTAAAACTACCTAAAAAGGTTATTTATTACGAGACTTGTTACAATCGCCGTCCGTTTTAGAATGAGTAAAATCGGCCATTTGCTATGAAACAACATAATAATAAAAATAAAATAAATAACTATTTTATTTTTTAGTCACATGTGACCTTATATTTAAAAATAGCTACCATTCATAAAATTAAAAAATCGTAGTTTTACTAAAAACATTCTAGAGAAAAATGAATAAAAATGAAAATGTTCGATATAACTTTAACTCATATATTATACAAATAACGATTTTTGTGACTACAATACTTGTCGTAGTTTTAATCGGATATTCCTGATTTTTTTTTCGAAAAATTGACCAATACCCTAGCACAGTTCGTTGAAGTCTAATCCGCTCTCTTGTTTGAGAATGAAAAAAAGTAGCTCAAAGTTGAGAATATATTTATTAACTAAATATTAGTAAGTTTTCTTGTATTTGGAATGAAGCGTACGGCTTTGCGACAACATAAGGTATGCGAGTATTACGGATGAGATAATCGAGGTTCTTCACTGCTGTGTCAGTTTTATTTTTAAGGGAGCCTCGTCTGGATCGTAGCCCGCTACGAAATGTCGAAAGCACTTGTTGGCTTCTATATGCAAATCCTTTGTTTGCCTGTCGCTTCTAGCTCGCACGCACGCGTACAATCGGCGCGCGCGTTCGAAAAAAGAGCTAAAAGAAAGCGCACATCGACGAGCCGGCGCCGCGTCCGAACGGCGCGGACTATTCGGCCGAGTAAATACAACATGAATACGCCGTACGTATTGTAGTATTCGCCTCGAGTGACGAAGCGGAGGGGGGAGGGCAAGAGTCGCGCGGGGAGGGCGTGTTCGCACGCGCTGCCGACCGCGCAGTCGCCGTCTCTGTCGGCGCCAGCCGAACGAGCGAGACGGAACGCGCTTTGCGTGTCGCCCGCGCCCCGCGCCCCGCCGCCCGTGTCGTCTCCTCGCTGCTTTGTGGCGCTCGTCGTCAGCCGCAATGGCCGACCGGGCGACAGCTGCCGCGAGGGCTGCGACCCTTCGGTGAGCTCGTCGCCGCACTCCGTCGCTCCGCCCCGTCGCGCCTTTGTGCGTCGCGCCCCCGACGCGCCTGCGCCCCTCGCCTTCGCCCTCGAGCCCCCCCCACCCCGTGCCCCCCTCCCGGTCCAGTCGCTCCGGCCGCCGCCGTTTGCGTCGCGTTTGTTTTTGCGATGTGACGTCTTGCGCTCTGGCAACGCAGCGCCCTTCGCGTTCGCCTGGCGACCCAACTGTCAAACGCGATATCCCGACACGACGCGTAGCTCTTCTCGTCCCTGATTCCTCGTTTCGACTCCGATCGACGGGTTGCGCAGAAATTTTATTTATTTTTAGACTGATAAGGGGATTTTGCTTATAAACAAATCGTGGGATTTTGCTTATAAACAAATCGTGAACTTTCTTTAAATGTCTTTCGAAACATTCTCGATGTCTGTATGCGTTTGTATCGCATTCTTATAATAAAATTGTTCATTATTAGTTATCATTTTCTAACACTTCACTTCGATTCAGATTCACTAACCCTCTTAGTATAATTTCCTCAATTGTGGCAGTAACATTGTGTCAAGGACTTTTCTTCAGATATTATGTATTTTTTTTACTTCCTTTCCTGTAATGTTCAAGGGAAAAGGTGACCGATGCAATATGGTGGATTTTGTAAAAATTGTAATTCCGGCTCCCTGATATTTTATCGATTTATCTATGCTACGTTTTTTAAGTGAAGTTAAAATTATTTTTATGTCATGATGTTTTCACCAAGAGAACCTACAGGTACTGTCGAGTTCAAATCAACAAAAATATCATTACATCCGATAAATTATAGCCCGCTTTCGACCTTGAGATATCTCCATTTACCACCAGAATACGCCTCTGTTGTAATAATCTTGCTGGGTCTTAATAATTCATGAAAGAATTACTCCCAACATATCCCATCACAGAAAATCTGTTTTTAGGGATAATTGTGGACTCTCAGGAGGCATAAATAATCTTTAT
This sequence comes from Plectrocnemia conspersa, assembly GCF_051122295.1. NCBI lineage: Eukaryota > Metazoa > Arthropoda > Insecta > Trichoptera > Polycentropodidae > Plectrocnemia > Plectrocnemia conspersa. The sequence continues at coordinate 13,398,514 of NW_028277173.1, forward strand.
TATTACTTTTATTTAGTTATACTTATTATTATTTTATATGTTTACAATGAATTATTTATTAGGAAAATCTGTTAATTTTGTTTGTTTTCGATTTTCTAGTATCAATACGAATTTTCTTTAGCGCTATTTTATCATATTTGCATCACTCATATTTTTTATTGTCTTCCGTTGTAACTTGACAGGTGTGAACCCAATACGTTCAACGGGAGTAAACACGATCAACACCTACAAGTAAGTGACGAAAGACCAGACTTAAAATAAAGTCTGTAAATCTGTGTTATTAATTATAAACTAAAGTAGGATCTAACTTCAGTTTCTGAACTTTTTTTTTTCTTAAAAAAGGATATCGTAGGATTTTTTTATCAATCAAACATTTTTAACTGCTCCAACGTTTCGGGTTTGTTTGCGTAGATACAGCTCTTAGCGTAACCCCACAAAAAAATCCGATCGTATGATCTTGGCGGCCAGTTGGAACTTTACACACAAAACATCCAACGTTGCACCCGATGTGAATCAAGTTGCGCCGTCTTGTTGGTACCACATGTCTTCCACATCAATATCTTTGCCAAAAATAATCGGTTGCCATGTGCTTATAGCGCTCGCTATTGACTGTTACAGTCCGATCTTCATAATTTTCAAAAAAGTTGCAGACTAAACTGTCACTTTTTTTGGCATGTAATGTGTCTCATCGGAGAAGATTTTCTTTGTAAAATCAGCATCAACTTTCTGCTGATCTAATACAAACTGTGTAAAATCTTCGCTGTCCGTTCTTGAGTTATCTGAACTTTATACGGGTGTAGGTGTAAGCCCTGATGCAAAATGGAGCCATGAGAAATGCCTAAAAGCTGTGAACACTGAGGAATCAACAATTTTGGGTTTTCGGCCACACTTTCACTTACAGCAGTAATATTCTTAACTGAACGAACTTAATGATGCACAGACCTTACCCTGTCTTCAACATTTCTAGTCTCTTAAAATTGTTTCATTACATTGCGAATTATTCACTCAGTAGAACAATGAAATTGACCATAATCTTTCCGTAAATTTTGATACACAGTTCGAACAGAATTATTATTTCTGTAGAATAATTGAATAATTTTAACACTTTGAGCGGTGGTTAAGCGACCCATTTCGTAAATATGCTGTTGCAAATTAACATTTGCCACTGAGCACGCGTGATTGTTGACAGCTGTTTGATTTACAGTGCTACCAACATAGGAAACTTGAACTGATTCACTCTGTACATACCAGCATTGTATTTACTGCGGTCCCTACGTTATTTCGGCCTGAAATCTCCCGTTTTAACTGCTCCTTGATGTTTTCTTTATCAGTATTTTCAAATCTGGCATCAATTCGCATATTTAAAATATTTCGCTTGCCTGAGCTTAGTCTGAATCAACTAAATCACTTATTATGAATAATTTACCTCTAAGTTCGAACTTGTGTCACCAACTATACTTTAGACTTGGATTCAGATACTCAAAGTATTGCATCCATTATAATTATATTGTATGAAGTCTTTGTATTCGTTAACAACGGTTTTAAGAAGATTAGTTCGTTACTGTTGTTTCATTGATGAAATATTCCTTGGTGCATTGATTGAATTGAAGATCAAACATTTCTGTGTAAAATTTGTACAAACTAGAGTCATTGATTTTCAATATGCTTTCTTTTGAATGAGACTAGAAAATCTACTAACAATACTGCTTTTTGTAGTAACTTGACTATTTAAAAGATAATAAACAAATTCAATATGGTAGATCTTATAAATCTTGCAATTTCAATTCCATAATCTTTGTTGCATGTGAATCTAAATCTTAGTATGACAGCATTTTCATGCATTTTAGACCTGTATCACTTTGTTTATGTTTTAAATTCCCCATTTTTAAATCTTTCAATTTAACATAAGTTATTTTTTTTATTGTAATTATAATTTTCATCGTTTACTAAGCATTTTTACAGGATTCAGATTTGTGATTGAGAAAAAATCTGTCTGATATTTGCTGCATGTGGTCATGCAATATTGTGTTGCAAAAAACATCTGGTTATTTACCTTAAATTGGCCGATTTTAATCTTGATAATAAGGCACAATATTTTGTAATCTAGCCAAGTCTTAATATGTCATTACTAATTACTCCAAAAATATCTCACCAATCACAAAGACGAACCTGTAAGGTCATTCTTGGTCAAGGGGTCGAAACAGATACTTGTTTGGAGAAAGCCACTGTTTTTTTCTCTTTAAATTGCTGTAAAAGACACTTCATTTTTAATAACAAACTTCAAAAAAGATCGGTATCATGCCTAAATAATAGTGATGTATAGATAGTTATTTGTTGTTCGCACTGAATCCAAATAACCTTGAATATTCGACTGCGGATATTCCTGATAGTTGACTCCATCCGCGAATTTGGAGCATTGTCGTTAGTTTTGGAGACAATTTTTTAAGCCATTCTTGGCATTTTTAAAGTTATATTTTTAAAAATATAGTAAATGGTCTGGGTAGCATCTTTTGATTTTACTCCTTGGGCGAATAAAATATCGCAAATGAGTTTCTTCGATCTTTAGCCTTGGTATTTGATTCTCCTGGTGAACAAAATAGTTATTTTTTAATTGAAACAGTATCATTATAAACACGGCTTAAAAATAATATTCACGTGTTTACATGACTGCAACCAATTTCGAAACCATACATTTTGACAGTGTCATGTCTTTTCAATTTACCTAATATATTCTCCTGTGAATGTCCACTGATGACCGAGGGTGATTTACACTTTCCACAGTTCAGTCTTTATGGAATCTCCGGATAATTATATGTACATGTGAATGTATAAAAAAAACTTTATTTTTTCTGATTAGCATCTGGAAAGTTTTACGTTAATTTGTGCCAATAAGTGGAAACGCTCGGTTATCTGGTGTTTATATTATGATTTTTTTACAATATTACGACATAAAATAACTGAGAATCGAATGGGGGGGGGGGCAAATACCCCCCCCCCCTTCGAGTCGTCCTTGGTGGACATCTTATATGATGGGCAAAAATTTCTGTGAGGCGGGTTGATTGGAAACATCTTAGTCAAATGTCATCAAATTTGCTGCTCTGCTATAAAGCTGATTCTGATCTTTTTATGGATTCACAATCAAATCAGTAGAACCAAAGCAACTGTCAAAACAGATCCCAATAAATTAACGTCTTTGCATACATTGCCAATGTAGCTTCTGTGTTTTGGGACACAAATTGAATATTGATGGTGGATTACCTTCCTAAAGATCAAACCATAGCAATACAATACTATCATAATTTGGTGCATGAAACAATCGCTGCTCTTATATTTTTCAAGCATTTTCGTTCCTCTTTGATTTTTCAATATTTTAGTTAGTTGTGTTCGTAGAAGGGCAATCCGATTGTGGTTTATGGTTAATTTACATTTCATCACACTTAAAACTACTCGTAAATACAAGCTTTCATCATGCATCATGCTTGAAAGCTTTGTGAACGTCTCGATTGCAGTGCCATCCAATAGGAAAGAAAATTTCAAACATGCCATTCTTTGTTATCAGTATTTTTCATCAAAAAAATCAGTAGTTATTTGAAAGTCCTAAAAATGTTACCAAAATAAAACCAATCAATTCATCAGATTCTCTAAAAAGGAAATCCTTTGTCAATGTCTAAGTAATATTTTTTTCTTCTGTAAGCATGTCAACAGGTTGGACATAATTTAAAAATTTAAAACACGTTTTGACCAATTCGTAAAGAAAGTGTCTGTATTATTTGGAAGGAGCAGCAGCCTCATATCTATTTTTATCTCATTTATTTGAAGTTTCGTCGCGCAGATATTCAATAATTTTTTTTTATTTTCTTTTCTGGAAATTAAAACCTTGTCAGAACTTCTCTCAGTTAGATTGATAAGACGATAAATGTACATTTTGAAACAAATTTGTAAAGATTGTGCTTTTTCTTTAAGATAACAAGCGGCATGACTACATAGCCGTGTGATGCATCACCGATTCTATAACCAGGACACGCTCCAGCGTCTGGCGCCTACCTGCCACTACACAGACGTCGATGATCAGGTTAGCTTGTCTTCTTCGTAAGAAATAGACACCAAAATTTAAGCGTGCGATTTTTCATTGTGTCTAATTTAAAATAAGCCTTATCTTATTCTTACCATGTACTTTTTTACATTATTTAGTACATGGCAATTACAGTTTTGCACTTTCTGTGCAATATTTAGAAACAGTATGTTTTATTCTGCTGTTTATTTCTATTATAATTATAGCCACTGGTTAAAAATCCACGATTCTTTGTTAATTGTTGTAATGCTTAGCAAACTTTCTTTGTTAATTGTTGTAATGCTTAGTTAGCCATTTTTTAGCAATCGAATATGACCAAAGGTTAATAAAAAAATAATAATATTTGTCATAAACTTTAAGCTTATAAAATAAATAAACTGAAACTCTTCTTTTTAATAATAGATACCTGCATCTGTCATCAGCAGCGTCGGCGCAGTGAGCTTGCCGCCGTCGGCGCTCAACTCCGCCGACCCGTCTTCTCAGACGTACGGCAAGATGGCCAATCCAAGTGTGCCATCATCTGGGTACCAGAGAAATCCGGCGGCTTCGACCGCCGATACTCAACAACCGCCCTCTGGTGCTCAAATGACGCAGACCCCCGTCAGAAAGTTGCCAAAGAAGAGAAAATTCGATCCATCTGAATTTGAAGAGATGGAGAGAAGCTGTTCCAACAACAACGGATTAGCGCCGGCGGCTGCTGCCCCTGAATATCTGGGCGGTCAGTTCTGCCAAGTCAGGAATCCTTCTCCGCGCCGCGCATCGCCGGTATCATCGCAGCCACCTGCCGCAAGCTATCCTTGCGTAGATCTGTCAGAGTGGAGGGACCATAGGGTGCTCGCCAAGCAGAAGGGTCTGTACTTGCCGGGAGTCATCAAGCAGGCAAATCGTGGCCACGTCACCGTAGAGTTGGACGGGCCAGGTTCTAACTGTGTGACTTTCAATGATGTGTTCGGCGTTGGAAAATGCGATGTGATAAGCGATGCGAGCCCTTCCGTCGGACTGGTCGTGTCCGGGTCTCGCTGCGTCATTAGGATTACGGACAAAGATAATAGTGTTCACAATATATTCGTAGAAGGGATCGTTTACGAAGTTCTAAATTCGCCTATACGCTTTAAAGTCAAGGTGAGCCTATACGTTGTAGATGACCTGTCTTTCTTGTTTGTCTTAAAAGCAGTATGCTAAATATATTACTGCTTAATTTGGAAGCGAGACTTGAATATGACGTAAGAGTCTATGATTCTATGCAAATTCAAATAAGAGCAACAGGATTATCTTTGTACTCGTTCAATTTTTATGTATCTATTCTTGATGTGATTTCCTTTGTTAGGTAATTGGAAATGCTGAATTATCAGATGAAGATGTGATAGTGAAGCGTGCCGATATAAGATTACTATCACCCCCGTGGTCCGACGAGCTGGAAGACTTAGCACCTCCTTCGCAGCTGACACATTCAAATTTAAACATCAATTCGTCTAGTGCCATAGCTCAAAATGTCATGCATAATAGTAATATTCAACAACCTCTTCAGCTCCATCACGTAGTCCCGACCATTCAAGTACATTATCTAAATCTTGTTTTTATAATTTTATATTTAAAAGAATTAACAATGTTTTTGTTTATAGTCATCTGAGAATTTTTATACGAACATTGGAGTAAATTTAGCGTCGTTGTCGAATGGATCCGTTGATGAATTGCGACGAAGGCATTACGACGACTTTGGCGAAAGCGACGATGATTTAAGAAGGGAAGATATTTTATTTCCTTCGGAAGCAGGTATATTGCGAGGATTTATAAAAAAAGTATCGTCGATGCTCCGTTGTCAAATATATAACCGGTTTTATTTTTAGCAGAAGGCGGTAGTAGTAAAAGAAGCAGCCTTCAAAGTCGCGGTAGCACCTCTAGTTTATTAGAACAAAGAAGTATTACGCCAAGGTCGCAACCAGCCACCCCTAGATCTCAAGCTGCGACACCGCACAAATACAAAAAAGGGGATGTGGTTTCGACGCCTTCGGGTATTAGAAAAAAATTCAATGGTAAACAATGGCGAAGGCTATGCTCGAAAGAGGGATGCTCTAAAGAAAGTCAACGAAGGGGATATTGTTCGAGACACCTGTCTCTAAGAGGAGCGCCCAGATCTACCAACACACCGTTGACCAACAGCACTAGTGCTACTCATACTCCACATCATAGGTACGCCGTTACCCAATATATTGAAATTATTAAAAAAATACATGTTATTTATTACTTTTAGAAGTAGTAGTAAGTCACTTTCGTCTTCCGGCGGTCCTCTCGATGGAGAGGATACGTCGCGTGACTCTGAAACTACATCTCCGCATTATAATCGAGTCGCAGGAAGATTCGATCCCGATGAGACTGAAGCTGCCAATATGCTAGTATCTTTGGGAAGTTCTCGTTCAGGTACACCAGGGTTTTCGCCACCTGAGAGTGGCATCGGAGCAGGAATGACTCGCGGGGGGCAAAGCACTGTTAGAGGTAGCACTGGTGGTAACAGTCCCACGGCGATCGATCCTCGACAAAATCTCTTCATGCCTATCAGTAGCCCACCGCCTCCGCTTCAACACCACCACAAAACACGGTGGCCATCTTTCAATCACCAGCAACTAATTAGGTAATTTTATGATTGATTACACTGCAATACATTTTATCTAATTTTGCCACAAAGATTTAGATATATAAAGATTATGTTATTTGTTATACATGTTTTTTTTTTATCATTTTAGGCCTGAACTTGTTAGACCCTGTCAGGTTGTAACATCGTCGCCGTCAAGTAATATTGGAAGTGTAGCAACCAGCGTTATAAGAATATCACCAGCACCGCCACATCCACATTCAACTAATCAATATCAGGTATGATAAAGTCATTTTCTCTTTTAGCTTAGATTTGATATTATTATTACATTTTTTCTTTCTTCTATTACAGGTTGAAAATCGTCCTTTAGCATTATCACATCAGCCTCGTGTAACAGTAACATTTCCTTCCGGACCTGTTAATTCCATTCATTCGGCACCGACTAACCATCATCCGCAAACTCCTCTTCTGTTGCAACAAGCTTTAAGTTTATCTTCAAACGCTGATAAAAGTGACGATCAATCGAGAAAGAGCATCGAGTACGTTAGGTGTTCGCAAGAGCAATTAAATGATTCGACGAACCACAACTGTGAGACTGAAAATTCTGGCATGGATCTGAGAAATGGGGTTCAAGAGTTTCATCCTTCTAGATTCCAACATGCAGAATTGATTAATACTAATATTAGAAACGGCGATATTACTAATTTAATAAGCATTAGATCTGAAAACAATAATGAAAATAACAACTTCAACTCGCCGCTGAAACACATCGGCAACCAGATTTTCACTATAAACGAGGCGGCCATCAACAAGCACAACTTTCACAACATGCAGCGGAACAACGCTGACATGGATAACGTTTCCAACGAAGTCGTATTAACCTCAAATAATGTCAACGACCTAACCACTAACCAACGAAACGACAATTATATACTGCGGAGCAATTTGTGCGGTGAATACCCTCGTGCGAATAACATGGGAGTGCTACACGAGAAGACCATCGACTCTAACATGAAAAACAATATCCAGAACTCCGACAGGCAGATGAGTTTTCAGAATAAAATTTCCGAGGATTACAGGAAACAGAACGCTAGTCCCGTTCATAAGATTAAAAATCCCCACAGTACGGGAAATAACAACATTGACTTTCAAAGGATTGCTAACAATATTGAAATTCACTCCTCGACTGAAATGCGGATATTAAAACCGACAGCTTTACAAACGCAACAAATATCACTATCCACCACACAGTCGGTGGATTCGATATCTTGCACTCAACCTACTTTGTATGTTATCCCGCAAACTTCTCAGCATGAGAAGAAGTTTGTCATTATCAAGAGTGAACCTTTAGAAACAGTACAGGTAAAGGTTTCCCTTTTACTTACATTGTATATATTCTTACTCTCAAATTTAATCAATTAACTTAAAAATTAATCCACAATATATGATAATTGTGTATAGTGATGAATATAAGTTTTTAAATAGTTCCAGGAGAAAACAAATGCTTTACTAAGAACTACTTGTGAATCGTCTCTTCCTCAAAAATCCAGCAACGAGAAGGCCGAACAGGTATATAAAATTGTTACTCCGTTGATTCATCTCCATATTACACTACAAAAATTTGTACTTTTTTGCTACAAATATATAATAACTCGATCTAGATGTAAAATATTACATGCTAATTTTTCAGATGTGTAAAGAATCACTTTTTAAATATTGTGAACAGGGTTTCAAACTGTTATTTTTTATTTCGGTTTTTTGTTCCGGTTCAATTAAAAATATATAAAGGGTGTTTTAATATTAACGTAAGATTTGAATTTAACGTCATTTGTGCAGTAAATGAAAACAACCCTGAAAAAAAAATTGACAGCTGCGAGTTTAGGGTTAGTAGAAATGGAGCGTTACACGATACAGCAACGTGTTTTCATTATAGAACAATATCTGAAAAATAATGAAGGTTTGGCGGCCGCAATTCGAAAATTTAATACAAAATATGGTCGGAATAGTGTTTTAAGTTCGTCAACTGCGAAGAGATTAATTGAAAAATTCAGAGACTAGATCAGTTGGAGACGCTAATCACACTGGTCATCCAAAAACAACCCGTTCAAATGTCAATATCGAAGCAGTGCGTGAGAGTGTTGGTGAAAATTCCGGAACATCAATTCGGCGTCGTGGACAAGAATTGCAGATTTCAAGAAGCTCTTTACAGCGTATACTCACAAAAGATCTGTGTCTCCGTGCTTACAAAATTCAATTAACACAACTGAAGCCTAATGACCATGCACAGCGAAGAGAGTTCGTTGAATGGATTATTGAACACCAGCAAGTGGATGCTGATTTTTTGAGCAAAATCATCCTAAGCGATGAAGAACATTTTCACCTTGAAGGCTTCGTTAATCGCCAAAATTGGCGTGTTTGGTGTTCGGAGAACCCACATTTGTTCGTTGAAAAAGTAATGCATCCACAACGTGTTATTGTTTGATGCGGATTTTGGGCTGGAGGCATCATTAGACCACACTTTTTTGAAAATGAGGCTGGTCAAGCAGTAACTGTTACTGGTGCTCGATATCGCGACATGATAACACGGTTCTTTCTGCCGAAATTGGATGATATTGATGTGGCCAATATGCGGTTTCAACAAGACGGTGCCACATGCCATACAGCCCATGAAACAATTCAATTACTGCATCAGACATTTCCAGGTTAAATTAATTTTGGGACACCTTTATATGTATATCGGTTCGATTCTGGTTTTCGTTCTGGAAAAAATAATGCTTTTTTTCAGTTTTCAGTTCAGCTCTAAGTCTAATAATAATGTTTTTATTTGTATTCAAAATTTATTTTCTACCATAATTAAGAACATTTTATTCCTTCTTCTGTAATAAGCATACTACATGAATTGAAACAATAATATAATATAGATAATAATAATCAATAATTAAACAAAGGTATAATAATTTGAACTAGAAGTATATATAATATATGATAATAATATAATTTATTAAACGAACAAATTCGTAGTTACCTTTAATTTTTAAAATATCTTTCAATGTATTTTCATTTAAACTATTTCTATTGTCTCGTAGAATAAACATTAAAACAGAGAAAGCTCTTTTTTTTGGTTCAGTTCCGGTTCGAAGCCCTGATTCTGCAAAATTATTTCTCTTCGACAAATCTTATTTAACAAAATAACTTTAATTACATTTGTTCAATTGCTTATAATATGTAATACATTTTGAACATGTTTAAAGCTGAATTTTGTGCTGTACGTTATAATTATGAATTTTTAAAATATAATAAATGCAATAATATTTTTGTGGGAAAAATATTGTTATAATTAATATTTTTTCAGAATAACAACTTAAATAATATGATCGGAAGTGCAGTGATCGTCCATCCGAATCAACTTCTTCCAGTGCTTCCTCCGCCTGCCCCACATAATACTCACACTCCAACTACGCCCCATTCGACTATAATTGGTATTGAGATATACTTAACAAGGGTAATGTATTTATTTGAACGTATTGTAATGTATCATATTTTATAGTGAGCAATTCGAATAGAACAGTCTTTCCGTGGCAAAGCTTAGTACCGATATTGAAAGAAGGAAACACCTCAGTATCTCCGTTGCCATCTCAGCTTTCTCTCCCTCCCTCGGCTACGTCTGTTTCTTCTTCTCCTCCACCCTGCATCAAAATCGAAGAAGACATTGCTGGTAAATAAAATGACAATCATTTGCATATTCATATAAAGTTCTTATATAATCATCTTACTTAATAATTATCAGATGACGACGACGTATTTGAATGTGATAATTTACCACAAAGCCCATTGATTACGCCGACGGCCGTATCAGAATCGCAAACAAACACAGACGTCAATTCTAATAGTACTACGGCCATGAATGCAGCCAACAAGAGGCGTAGTCAATCACTTTCAGCTCTCACAAACTCACAACAACCTAATCCAGATGTAACTGGGAAGGTATATTATAATTATGTTTATATTATATGTAAATATATGAGTACATAATATAAAACAAAATTTTTCATTAGAAGGATCCTCGAATCAGGCGACCTATGAATGCTTTCATGATCTTTTCAAAGCGTCATCGATCGCTTGTTCATCGTAGTCATCCCAATCAAGATAATAGGACTGTCAGTAAGATATTAGGCGAATGGTGGTACGCACTCGGACACGATGAAAAGCAACAGTATCATGAATTAGCTAGTGAAGTGAAACAAGCTCATTTTGCTGCACATCCAGAGTGGAAATGGTGTAATAGGGATCGCCGGAAATCGTCCAGTGGAAGAGAACCCTCTTCTACGGCTCAAGTAATTATTACTATTTAATATATAATTTTGTAATTTTTATTTCATTGTTTTGCTTTGACGATGTTAAGAGTCCAAGAACACCTCTCGATACTAGCGGCAGTGCTTCAACAACGTCCGGGGGTGACAATATTCCGCTCACAATTTCATCATATAATATCAGCGGTGATCTTTCATCGCCTCATCCTACGCAAGATCCTCTTAGTGACGATGAACAAATGGTTTGATTTATGATAATATATAATATCTCTTATAGAAATTTTATCCTTGCTTCCTGTATCGATATTATTTTGGAAAGCCGGTGTTGTGCCCGGAGCCAAGTTTTAATATATTTTTTTAAAGGATCAATCTTTAAATATAATAAATTTTAAACCATGCTCGAAAACTCTTCAATATTGTATTATTTAAATATTAATTAATTATTAAACATGTGAATAAAATATTCTAATCATTATATGAAAATAGATAAAACTTATGTGACGAACAACATTAAATTGTAATAAATTATTTATGTATACATTTATTCTAGGTAATTTGTGAAGATACTCAGCATCCAGCTAACGAAATTGACCTAAAGTGTGCCGAGAAAGTCACATATTCAGATTCAGAAAGTCAAAATTCAGAATCAGTCAATGTAGCAGTACAAAATAGCGATCAAAATAAGCTAGATGATCACAATCCGGTGTTGCTAAACAAAGAATCAGTCTCTGGAAATGTGCAATCAAATTACATGATTTCAGCAGCGGGTGATCAAAGAAAACGGCCAAAACCAATTAAGGCTAGGTATGCAAAATATTTAATTATATTTGTAATGAAAAAATCATTTAATTGCATTGACTATAAGTTGCTTATTTTATTATTTAACTTGCACGATAGACAAGTGGTGTAAGTCGCTGATTATTGACCTGGATTTGAATCCTATATGGTCATTAGTCTTTTTCTGGGAGATCGGAATTAGTGATTATTAAATAATTATAATTCCAGTCAATCGTCACAGATTTGGTTTCCTAGATTTTCCTGATCTCATTGATGAATATAGTAATGATTAATTAATATCGAACTAGGTTGTACTTATTAGGTATTGAAGATTCTTTAATAATGGGCTACTTTAGCTCATAGTGAATATCTCACATGTATTATAAAATAAAATAATATCAGTTGGCAAAGTATAGTCAATACAAAAAATTCATTTCCTGTTCTTGTAAAGGCATTTCAGATATTTTTTTGTCAATGATAATGTGTCAAATTGTTACTCATTTTAAATTAAAATTATACCACTAGATATAAAAAAAATAGTCTCGCTAAAATTTGTCAGAATCATATAATAAAAAAAATTTTCCACAATATCAGTAAAACTAAAATTAAATTAATTAGTGTTTGTCTATATAAACTCACAATATGTCAATGTCACAAAAAGGTTAAAATATAACAAATACTTTCTAAGAACAATATCTAGTAAATTTACCATACAATAAATTACCTATCATATTTTCAAAACACTTTTTTTTATCAGATTGACTTCATCGGATAACGTACTGGGTAGCGGTTTGACAGTGTCGAGTCCGTCTGGCGTGTCAGCATTCCAACCCACCGGTGGCGCTTTTAAATCAATGCCACAAACTCAGCAATCGATCGCTCTATCGCCCTCTTCGTCACAAGCTCAAATACCAAAAACTACGCTTCCAAACTTCATGAATATTGTGACAGCGACTGATAGCCGACAATGGTCGACGACGATAAACTCTGGCAAGAACACGCATGCGACTCACATAAAGCTCGGAATGAACACTGCGCCAAATAGTCAGGCGTTGACGGGCTCGGTGCTAAAAAGTCCGATGGTTACTCTTATGAAACCTGTGCGTGCCACTGCTGGTGCTAATTCTGGTGAGAATTTTAATCTGACTTAATCTACGTTAAAACATTTAAACTATTGTAATTATTTTAACAGGTCCTGTGGCTGTAGCATTTTTAGATCAATACATCATAAAAACTCCTCAATCTAAAACCAATGAAACGAGACCGTCTGCATCTGAAGTGCAAAACGTATCGCAACCCTTTCAATATGTGCAACTGCATGGTGTTTATTTACCAGTTTCAACAGGTTTCTAAATGTTTAAAATCAAATATTGTTTAAAATTACTTTAATTTCACTACTTCCTTGTTCATAGATTCCTCAAACATTAAAACATCCGTTTCAACAAGCCAATCTGTTATTGTGTCTCAGGCTAATGCGTCTAATAAATCAATAGGGTATATAATTGACTGTTGCATGTTAAAATATATATATATATATATATATATATATATATATATATATATATATATATATATATATATATATATATATATATATATATATATATATTGTCAGATTTGTTTACGTATTTTCTCTTAATCTGTTTCAGAAGTGAAGATAATTCGGTATCACTGGTGCAAGCTGGTCCGACGTTTGGATATTTGCACAAACCCTTACCATCTCCTCGCAACAAGATCGTCAAACAAGAACTGGTGCCCATTTCGCCGGCTTCGCGTTTACCTCTTTCGGCACCCCCCACCATTCACCAGATCAAGATTGAAGATCCAAATTATAACCAAATAGCTCCTCTCCAGCCGTTTCCTCTGGCTCCCACTCCAGCCCAGCTTGGTAAAGCACCGCTACAAAGGCGATTGAGTATGGGTAATTAAATATTAACACGTATGAAAACCACTCAGCGAGAACAAATTAAAAACTGACAACAAAGTCGTAATAATAGTTATTTCAACTGTGAGAAATAAGTTCAATCCTCGATGAGGTGTAACTTTATTTTTGTTTTAAAAAATAATAATGCAACGGCGGGAACCTATAATTTTAAGGGACATATAAATCATAAATAAAATTACACAGTAAATATCCATTCTCTTAGAAAACTACAGTTGATATCTGTAATGCTTATTAATTATAGGTATAATATACTTGCTGTGGGGTCTTCATATGCTTTTTATTTTTTCATTTAAGATATCAATTAATTATTTTTGTTTATTAGCAGTGACAACTGGAGGAGAGACTGCCGCATCCGCATCAAGCACAACTTCACTCTGCAGCAATAACAATAATTCTGTGCCATACAATACCCAAAGCAATACTTTGGACAATAACTTAAAATCTCCTACTGTTCAAAGAGCAAATGTTTCTGTTAATCTGCTATCGCCCAAAATGTCTGATTCAAACTCTTTGATTAGTCCATCGACTAAAAAGAGCTTATTTAAGAAAACCAGCGAGGACGGACGAGACAAGTATTAATTTATTTATTATTTAATTTATATATTATAAATTCATTTTTACATTAATTTTAATATTTTCAGAGTATTGGAACAGGTAAATTTCGAACAGAAATTCAGCACGTTGCCACAGTTCAAGCCGGACGCTTGCAGTCCTAGCAGCATAGCCGTTCCCAGCAGTCCTCAAGTGTATTCAAGGAAAAAACACAACAGACACAATGGTTTGAAATATTTTATACATGTTTTTTTATTGTGTAATTATTTTACTTGATAAACCAATTTTTCAGTTTTAATTAACGAAGACGATAATACGCCGACACTAAGTCAAATGGGCGACTCGTGCAGTATGTCTAGTACGCCGCTATTGACGCCTCATACGACGGGTCACACTCCTCATTCTACCCCTAAATCAGCCACTAATAAATTAGTTGGAAGTACATTCTTCGGACCCGATTTCAACATCGACAAATTTAGAGGTATACTCATTCCTGTTTCGCTAGAGTTTCTATGAAAAATCCTTTTTCAAAACACATAAAATAAACTTTTATAATTATTGTCTTGAAAAGTATATATAAATAACTGTTTAACGGCTTGAATCTAAGCATATTTACTAGTTTCTGATAATTTGAGTTGGTTTTATAGCTGTTGGGATATTAAAAATGATGAAACTTGCAAGTGTAGTTATGTAATTTTATAAAACGATTTTTCAACGAATTTGGTTTAATTTATAATCCCACTTTGTAGACTTAAAAGAATCGCCCTCTTTATTGGGTGGCAAAATAAGTATCCTTTTTAATCTGAATTGGGGTGTATTTTTAGCAATTTGAAATATCATAATATTTTTTATTCAGGTGAATGCGACGATGTATCTGGAGGTCTTTCGCCTAGGACTCCATCGGGAACTGGAGGACGCGGAGAAGCTGGTCACCGACGGACGCTTGAACTGCGACGGCAGCTGGTGCTCCAGTTGTTCAAAGAGCATGGAAAGTTTCCGTCTACGCCAGCTACCAATCAATTTCAAGTAAAGAAGATTGTTCACACTAGTGTCGGACGACAGTTTTTTAATGATGTTTTATGCGTAGGTAAATCACAGGGACGTGTTTCCGAACAAGTCGTCCTTGCAGCTGAAGATTCGCGAAGTCAGACAAAAATTAATGGCTCAAACAAACACGACCCCGCACTCCGAACATGGTGGTCCGACTACAGGTAAAAACTAATTGATAATTTTGTACCGTGTTAAGTTTGAGTTTTAAAATAAAGTTCTAAATTTATGCTTTTTATTAAATGTGTAGGAATTAACTCTCCCACCGTCAGTACTAGTAATACCTTACAACATCCAACGTCAACTTCGGCAAGTTAGCAAAGCACTTAATTTATTTTCATATTGTTTACATTCAACAGTTATAAATTTTGTTACCGTTTCCTTTTTTCTGTAACACGCTCCAACATCTATGTAGTATTTTATTTTTATGTTACCTTCGCTTCTTATGTATAACTCTAGCATTGCCGTTTGTTATAAATGATACCAACTATCATAATAATACAAATGTGTCATATTGATTAGTAGCGTAAATGTAAATAATATGCCGGATTATGAAAAGGTTTGTCGCACTTGGATGTTAAAAGACATTATTATACAACTTATATGTTATTATATTCATACTCTAATGATCGGTCTATAGGTTATGATTTTTTTAAATGATTATAAACAGTGATCAAGAACTCTATATGTGATTTGAATGTTTATTTAAATGAAGCGAATTAAAACATATTCTGAATTTGTATAATTAGATGTTTACGCAATGTGCGTATGTGTGTTGTTTCATCGTTTATTTTGTGTACATATACCAATTTTAAGATAATTGTTAACGATTCTTATAGTTTAACTCTGTCTTGTGTAGAGAAAAAAATAAAGTCTTTTAGATACGGTTGTAATATGCAAATTTGTATGATTGCAATTTGTTTATTACATCGGATATTTTCGATTTCATTAGTGTCTTCCCGGTAATGTGAAATGAATAAAAAAATAATAGAGAAAATTAGATTTTATTTTGTATCGAACATTATGTACTTAGAGGTAATTAGTGAAAAAATTCCACATTATTTGTAAATACGACGAGAAAAATATATATTACATAAATATATGATTTGTGTCAGAGAAAAATATATATTATATTAGTACATATATGAATGTTATGTTAATATAATGAAATAAGTTTAATTTGTGATTAGTCTCTATGAAATAAATAGATGAGATGTTATATTTGCGACACATGCATACATAAAAAAACAGCACCATAGTATTACATTTACGCGGAGATTTAGATGAAGTTCTAATGTTACATATGAAATAGTCAATGTTCTTATTTCTCGAGTATGCGTGTCTGTGTTTTAAAATCGGAGCTGCCACAGTATGAAACGGTTTTATATAAATTTTTAAATACTTTTATCCGACTTTATTTCATTCCAATACAAAATAGTCATAGCCTCCGATGTATATTTTTATTATATGAATTTATAAATAGGAGGGTAAATAAATAATACAGGATATTTATTTTAAGCACATGAGATTATTACTTAATGAAATTAATGTTTTTGGATTGCAGAATAACTCATATTCTACTAGTTCTATATATATTCAGAGTAAGAGCAAACCTAAATTTCCTCCACTTTTTTATTTACCCTCGTATAATATATGAGATACTACCCAAGAGTTGGGGAAATTTGATCATTAAAAAATATTTACTTTTAATTTCCCATGTCTCTTGAATATCTATGCATTTCTAGTCATCGGTTAGTATAACTGTTGAGCAACGCTTTTATTTTTTTTTCTGAATCTCTTCAATCGTGTTAAAATGATGCCCCTATCAACAGGAAAAAGTAGCAGTGAGCAAGTTTAGGCGAATGAAAGTGATGATGAATGACTGACGTGTTTTAGGAACTTAGGGCGTGAGGAAAGCAGTTCTTCCTCTTCTCTGAATGTTACGATGTAAGAGTCCTATGATAAGGATCGCTTCTTGAGCTTTTGTTAACAACTGTACCACAGTGTTATTACCATAGTCTTCTTTAGCTAAATGGTGTTTTTTTTAATGTTATAATAGCAAGATTTGATGCCCTCTTTGCTCCATAAAATCTGCTGTTTCAGCTACATAAAAAACACGCAACTATAGTATGTGACTCCTCAGTTCGCTGACTTTTGGCACACTTATTCGCAACGGATGCTGCTCTCCCCTTCTTACAGCGGAAAGCTAAACTACAGCTGGTTCACGCACTATTAAATTTCCTTGAACTTTTGGGTAATTCCTCATGCTACTATATGACAATAAAAGTTTTGGATGAACTTATATGTTTAAAAAATACGTTAAAAACTGTATGCCATAGATTTAATAATGTCATAGATTTTGTAAAAATCACCTGCGCGGATCGTCCAAATTCTTTATTGTCATATTCGTATATCGCGTAATATTACTCTTCTAACTGGCTGCGAACAAAAGTTTCTCGAGCACTTGTTTCGATGTAATTCAACTTGCATTTTATTTTGTTATATGCGTAAACCAACAGTGCAATATGTTCAAATCGTGTCGACAAACGTTGGCAGTCTAGTCATAACAATCAATCAGGAAACGGATATTAGGTTCATGAGCTAATATTATATCCGAATAATATATAATTCAGTATTTACAAGTATATGTGTTAAGTTTTATTATATTTTTGATTCGAGGGTTATTTACGTTTTTTTTCTCGCGCATGTTGCATTGTAATTTGTTGTTATTTTTATTTTATATTTGTTTCATATTGACTGAATATAACTGATTATATTAGTCGAGATGTTTCATGAATTTCGAGGTGCTTTTCTATTTTCCTGTTATATACTAATATTATATATGTATACAAATGATTTGTATATTTAAAAAAATATTATTTGATAACTTTTATTACACCATTGATATTTTGGTCTTTGTGTTATTTTTATAATTTTAGTGTATAGTTCTTCGAGCAATGTTATATTCATAACATAAAAAAATGAGATCTATAATTTTAAACCTTTATGAATAGAAATATTTGGATATGAATATGTATATCGAAATTGTATTTTTTTATAGTGGTTGATCTCGTATATGATATATTGATAAAGTATAGAAGTTGCTTTACGAATAAATAATTAAGAACATCTTTCGTTTACTTCATGCAGTCGAAAGCAGACTGATAGTGTCAATTCTTTTTATACTATTGATGATCGAACTCGATGCGGAGTATGCTCATACCTTTTTTTTTTATTACTACAATTTTATGTTTCAATTGTTTTAACGTATCGTGAGCGAGACATTTTCAATTTTTTAAAAGTCGCACATTTTGTATGGGCATTACTGTTAAATTAAATACGTTATATATTAACATTTTCATCAATGTTGGTTAGTCAATCGTGTAAATAAACCTTAGTTTTTTAAGAAAGAGCACATATAAATATAGCTAAATAATATTTGTTTAAATATAAAATGGAAAAAAAATAACATCCATAATACCTGTGTATTACATCCACTGAATGGACCAATACGGATACTTAAAAGATATAAATAAAATTAAACGATGGTTGTTGACAAAGCCATGTATCAGGCCATAGATTTTAAGTTCAAATTAATAAAAAAGTTGTATTGGAGAATGTCTAATCTGTTAAATAAAACCAATGTTTAACATTTAATAATTGTTTTATTTATTGATAACTACGTTTATACATCATTTTTAGGTTTGACTTTTATCTTGAACCTTGAGTAAAAAGTTTTTATTGTTCAATTCGAGCATCGAACAGACCGTTTCGACATCTTGGGTTACTTGGTCTTTGTCTAATACTAGTGTTTTTAAGTTTTCCATTTTATACAAAGCGATGAGGCCCCTGTGAGTGATGGAACACCCTCCGAGATCTAAATATTCTAGAGGTCTATGCAGCATCGAGACCACTTTGTCGATACACCAATCGTCGAATAGAGAGTTACCTCTGAAGGACAGCCATCGGATGTGTTCTAGGTTTTTGAAATTCTCTAAGCCTTCGTAATGAAACGTGCCATTGAGGAAGTTCTCGCAGTCTATTTTTTCCACTATGTAGCCTTCAGTGTAGATGTTGGGAAGAGGTGGGTTCTTACGCTGCTTTTTATCTGTTATTTTTACCCATCCAGGTCTATTATGGTAGCTGCAAAAGAAAAAAAATACGATTAGGTAATAATAATTTAAACACAATATTATTAACAGCAACATATGGTCGATTTAGAAAAATAGTATTTCTTTATATTTTTATATGGAACAATAGGAAATGTTTATTATATTTATGTTAAAGAGAGCTGCAAGATACAACTTGTATAGAAACAGATATTCAGGGCAACTGAATAGACTATAGAAGAAAATAATATTACGGATTAGAGATTACACATTTAGTTCAAGTTTTTGTTTCCAAATTTTTATTTTATTCATTGATATTATTTGTATAAATTCTAAATGTACTTCCCATGGGCGCCATTTAAGCTTTTTCCAAGGGGAGGGGGGGGGGCAAAAGTTGGCAAGTCGGTGGTCGTTTTTTTAATATTTAAATTTCATTAAGGTTCATAGTATTTCATTAAATGACGTGCATTTTCTGGCCAAATTCAAGGAGGAAGACAAATACCCCCCCTCCCCTAAATGACGTCCCTGTTTAGAATTCACATTAAAAGCAATAAAATTGTGCCATCGCAGTAGAAACACTTGGTTATGTAGTGTTTATATTAACACTTTTTATAACAATATTATGACTTACAATAAGTGAGAATAGAATGAAGCATATCGAAACCGAATTATTTCAGTAAGAACACTCGGTACCGAGCGTTCCCCCTGCAACAGCGCCGACGCGATTTTAAGGCCTTTCCAAACAGGGAGCGAAGCAAAGACGTGGCGAAGCGTTTTTATTTTGTAATACACCGAGTCCTTCGAGTCTCGTCACACAGAAAGCGAACGCGAAGCGTGCTGGTTGTGATTGTTTACAAACTATTCGTTAGACACACGAAAATAAGTGTAAAATCGGTCTTCATAAGATTAAATTATGGAGCCTATGATACTCTCCATAGTCTTCCCGGGTTTTATTTATGTCGTGTACCCAAATTCTTTGCCCTTTTTCTTACTTTTTAATAATAAAACAGTCAAAAATAAAATATCGTCACGCCTTCGCTTCGCTATGTCCACGCGTCTAGTGTGACGTCTTCGCATTGCTCACGATTCGGTTCGCTTTCGCCACGCCTTCGCTTCGCTCTCTGTTTGGAAAGGCCTTTATTACTTTTGATGTGGATTTTTGACTTCTGAGAAGCAATAATTATTTTTGCCCCCTCCTATTGACTGAAATTCTGTTTGAATACACTTCGATCAATACTCTCATATCAGAAGTCCGTAATAATATCGGCAAGGATAGCTATCATTTTTGTAAAACATTGTAATATCGAAGTGCAGACAAACTATGGAGCAATACGCGAGATGCGACGTACTTCTTCCCCTTATTTTTCCCTGAGAGTTGAGTTGGTTTAATTTGTATTTTTGACTTGACCTAATGAAAGTTCTAAAACTATTATTAGCTTTAGAACTTTCATTAGGCCTAGTTGGGTTTAGTTACTTCGTGTAGGTTTGGGTTTGAACAGCAAATGTACGTTAAGAAAATTTTCGGTAACGATAATTTTTTAGCTTTCATTAGCATCCTGCATCTTAAAATGTAAATATTTCCGAAACGGCCTTTTTTTGCTGTTCTGGCTTAGAGTTTCATAAATATGGTAAGTCTACTTATTAGTATCTTTAATTTTATAATGAATTCCGTATTATATATATTACCTGACTCTTCCCCCTCGATATATAACAAAGAATCCAACCGCCAAGTCGATCCCTAACGCCTGGACGCGATCTTCTCTATACTCCAAACTGCGGCCGAGTCGACGTAATTCCAAACTCTTCCATAAGTCAATCAGTCTCCTTATGGGTTTGTCTGAGCCGGCCATGACTTCCAATAGCTCTTCGTTCGGCTTGTGTCCGGTCCTGACGCTCTGCAGCATTTTGATTATGCCTTTAGTTTCTTCCTTCCATGGTTTGCGCCATTCGGGAAATTTCCTTTTTACTTCCTCTGGAGCGCAGTCCTCGACGGTAAAACGATCATACGCGCCTTTTCTCACGACTGGCGAAATACGAATTATCCCCCGTCGCCACATAACCTCCAAATTTGACAATTGTCTAGTTATTCATAATCGCGACAAAATTACTTTTGGCCCAAACACCGTCAACTTGTTTCACGACCTGGTCAATTTTATTATACATATAAAATTAACGATTGTAACTTAAAATAGTACTACTCGAATGATGGTTCATAGACCACCGTCTGTCCGCAGATATAATATGTATGTATATAGATAAAAACTCTTTTAACCTTTAGAATACCAGCGCCTTGTTTTAGAGCTGAGCATTATAGCTCCGAAATTGAATAAAGTGGACACTTTTCTACACGAAACCGTTTTTATGTGTAAAAATATCTAATAGAAGAGTACTCACAATTTTAGAAAATTATCATTGTTTACAGAATTTTCACTAAAATCTGCGAGATTTGCGTGTTTACACAAAAGAGTTGTTATTACTCTTAAGTCAATTAATAATAATTAGTGCTCACTTACTGCAAAACATATATGTATATTCTCAAATCTGCGAAATACGTCCATGGGCGACATTCGGATCGCCGGGTCTTAAAACGGATATCGGGTACAGGTATTTTTATTTATCATAAATAATATAAAGGGAAAAAATAATGTTTCTTTTCTTTCCCTAATAAAATAAAGGGGAAGTAAGGTGAGAGAAGGAAGAAAGAAATCAATAACCAGGTAAATGGCTTTATGCCAAGGAACTGGGAAATAAAATATTAAGTCACTGTATTATCATAAAAAGCAAGGCAAGATGATCGTTTTAGGTGCCGAATCAGAAGATGGGGAGCTAGAGAGAAAGACTTGCAGAGTACGACGAATTGTCAATACGTCTTGTTTTCAATTCTGAAGCCAGCTGGGGGTGGTATCTATCTTGACTATAATTTGTGCAACTGCAAAACATGGACGATGAGATTTATCGATCATGACTTGTATATAATGATGGCTGTTTCGTTCACTGTTACTGCGATTTTTCTTCCTTTAAACTGCTGCAATAAACTTGATGAATAAACTGTGTATCTTTAATCAGTTTGCCCGGCATATTTGTGAAGTTACCCAGTCAGCAGCTTTTCAAACTATATGTATCATTAGGCTTACCATATTTATGTAACTCGAAATCGGAAAAGCTAAAAAAAAGTAATTTCGGAAATTTTTAGATTTTGGGATACTGAGATGTGCTAGATTGGAATGCAGAATGCTGGTGAGAGCTAAAAAATAGGTCGCCATTGAAAATTTTGTTCATTTTGAGATGTGTAAGTTGAATTGCGAGATACTAGATAAAAGTAAAGAAAGGTCCTTTCATTTTGGAACGTTAAGGTGTGTTAGATTGGATAACGGGATGCTGGTGAGAGCTAAAACAAGGTCATCTCGGAAATTTTGTGAAACCGAGACAATCTCGGTCAAACCGGGACGTATGGTAAGTCTATGTATCACTATTATTGCTTTAGATAAGGTAAGGTGACCAGACGTCCTCAAAAAAAATTTTCTCCTTGACTTTTTTTAGCTCCCGCAGCATCCCCAATTGAACAACAATTTCCGAAATAACTTTTTTAATGTACTTTGATATTTTCAAAATCTGGTCACCTTAATTTACAAAACAATTAGGTGATAAAAATACATATTAATTATGTTTTTTCGGTTATTTTGAAGCTAATAATCAAATGTGGAAATCTGTACCCAGAAAATACTTTCACAATACAATACTCGAATCAGAAAAACTATTATAATTTAAAACGACAATTTTGGCCACCCTACGCATAATCTAATTTTACATACTGAGATGAATAAACAAATAAACCAAGTTTAATTTATCAAAAATATGTATTTATTTTAAACATTGTTTACGGGTTTATCTCATAAAAAAATTATAATTCATTACAATTTTGGGATTTACATAGAAGCAATATTAACTCAAATAGTAAGCAAAATTTCAAAAAATAATGGAACACTCAATACACAAGTGTTGAAAAAACAGATATTACATCCATGATTATTGCTTTATGTTAACAATTCTAATAGCATACGTCATATACTTTTATTGTTTAAATACATTACGATAATATATTCGCATGGTTTTAATAAGTAGTAAAATTTAAAATAAATTACAAATGTTAACAACCACTGTATGCAATACAGAAAACAACAAAAATAATACCATAACATAAAAATAGAAATGAAACAATATGAGTCATAAACCATACTTCAACTAATAAATGTTACTGGATTACAAAAAATTCATCAACAAAAGTGAAATATTTACACAGTATTAAATTACACAAATCAACTTATCACATTTAAATAAAGTAATCCATAATAAAAAAAATCATATTTATACCGAATTGATATAAAACTTAAAACTAAAATCGCAACCGTAGTAAGAAACCATTTCTTTATATACATATACATAGTTTAATTATACGTACTAATCCTAAAGCAAATACGTAACGATATATATAAATAGTCAACGTTATCGATCGATCGTCGGTATTGCTATACGACGAAAAAATAAATATTTATCACAAAATATTAACGTATTTTCAGTTCCTCTTTCAACTTCCATATCACCAACTCCATGCATACTAAGGCATCTTCGGCGCTGTCGTGACCGCCTTCGACTGCGTTCTGTATGATCTTTTTGAGATAATCGGACGACAAATTTCGCAAAGCTCTCTTATACGGAGGACCCATCTTGTGCGGGAACAGAACGCTCGTATCGACGACCGTGTCGTGAATCAGCTTCAACGCTTTAAAGTCCGATTCTAAACTGTGTCCTATCAAAATAGTCTTATCGGAGAACATGTGTAAAAAAGTAGCCTGGACGTCTAATAAAGTAGTGGTACATTTGCTCATGCTCTCTTCGGTCAGACCCGAGTATCTCGTGTTATAATCAATGATCGGAAAGATCGGTTTGACTAACGATTCGTAGACGACCTTATTGGACGAATCGACGACGGTGACTCGCGTCAGATCTAATCCGTTCGTCGTGTAACACATTTCGCAATCCAGAGCGTAAACGCCGAAATCGGTCGTTTCCTCGGAATCGACCTCTTTCGGTAAAGTTTTGACGTATCCCCTTAAATTATCGTAATCTATATATTCGTAAACGTGGCACGTCGCCGATAGACAGCCGTCAGACGAACCGTCTTGACCGCAGCATTGATATTTGACTTCGCCTCTGAATTTATATTTATTGTTTGGGTGATAGATGCACTCTTCTTCGGACGTATGAAAACCTCTCTTATCGACCGTGTATTCTTTGTGGCATCTGCGACACGTTCTCAAATTGCCTTTCGGAGGCTTCTGCTTTGTGTTTTTCACATATATTTTGGCTCTTCCTTTATCGGGCGCGTCCGGATGCGGTCTAGGAAAACCGTTCTCTCTCAACTCATCTTCGGTCATTTTCCATCTACCTACGTTGTTATAGAACGTTAAGCCCTTAAACTCGGCCTCGAATCGGTTATCTTTCTTATATTTGTTTACAATGCTCCACGAACATTTTTCGCCAGACTTTCCGTCCAAGATTTTGCTATGCGAAACAGAATTAGCATCGCCGTTCGCCGCCGATTTCTTAACGCCGGCCGCCTCTTGCGTCTCTTTTCTTAATCTCGATACCGCTAAAACGGCGGAATTTTTATAGATCGGTACGGAATTGCATCTCTTCGACGTGGCCAATTCCTCCCTGAGCGCTCTCTCGTAAGCGTCTTCGGCCGTCAAATAGATCTTCAGACATTCGTCGATCATCATGTGCACGTATTTGGTTCTGACGTTGACCGGAACCTTGGACGTGAGCGGCTCTAGAACGCCCGGCCTGTCGCAAAACTTTTCATTGGGCACGTGAGCGACTCTGGCCGCGCCTTTGGAGACGGTCTGAGTGACGGTTTTGACGACGGGCGCTTCTTTCGGTTTCTGCAGCGCCTTTTTAGCATCCAACATCGTCGATACGTTGGGCACGTGTGCGATTCTTATTTTGGACTTGGAAGAAGCGCTCGGTTTGACATGCTGCTTGAAGACGACTTCCGTTTCGAACTCTCTTTTTTTGGCTTCGATCTCGGCTTCTTTTCTTTTTGCTTCGGCTTCGACTTCTTTCTTCTTGGCCTCGTGAAATCGTTTCGCCTCGTTGTATCTCTCGGCCATCGCTTTGGCGGCGCGTCCTTTATGATCGGGAATCGCCTTATGGGACGAACGACGGACTTCTTCCGAGGAAGCGTGCGCCACTCGCTTTTTTCCCCTCGCAGACTCGTCGTCTTCCGTGGAATTTCGGATCGATTCGGACTCTTGAACGATTTCAGGGTTTTTGGCCACGGGGACGTATTCTTCGAATATTTTCAGGCACTCTTCGGCGATCGCGTCTTCGTCCGAATCGGAGTCGAACAGTTCTATGTAATCGTCTTCCATTTTGAATATAAGCTCGGGTTCTTGCTCCTTCTTCGATTTACTCTTCGAGCTCGACTTCGATTTGTCTTTGATGCTGCTGGAGCTGCTTCTGCTTCGACTGCTTTTGTGATGTGACGACTTAGAATCGCTCTTCTTTTTTGATTTAGAATCGCTTTTTCTTTTAAGCGAATCGGACGACGTAGAAGCGCTCTTTTGTTTCGAGTCTGATGATTTAGAATCGCTTTTTTCTTTAGCGTCGGATGATTTATTGCTTTTTGTTTTAGACGTTTCCGACGATTTTGAAGAGTGTTTTTCGGACGATTTAGATTGTCGGTCTTTAGATGAACGTTTATCTTTAGCTGACGACGATTTACGATGCCCGTTTTCCGATTTCCGCGATTCTACTTTTTCCGTTTCGGGTTTGACTAAGTCTTGGGGTCGTTCGTCCGCTATGATCTCGTCTAAGAGTTCGAATTCGGTTTGCATGTCTTCCAAACCGGCTAGCGGTTCGTCAGTTTTGAGCTTCTTGGGTTTGGGCTCGCCGCATCGAAGCTCCGGCAGAGGCGTCGGTCTGTATCTGTCGGCTGTCGATTTCGCGGCGGGTTCGGAAGCGGAAGCCGAATAACCGGTGTCTTCGGGCGTGTACGCCGTCGACGTGTCCGGAGGGGCGGCTCCCGGTTCGTAGGCGACTCCGGAGGGCTTGGCTCCTTGCGGGGTGTACGTGGGAGCGTCGGCTCTGTTACCGCTGGACGGCACATAGCTGGGCCGGGGCTGCGACCGCGGCGGTCTGTTGGGAGTGTACGGCACGGGGATGTGTCTCCGGGGCGGAGGCGCCGCTAGCTTGTTGAGCTCGGATATGGGCGTGGGGTTGTACGTGGGCTTGACGGGCGGCGGAGGCGTCGGTTCGGGCGAGGGGACCGTCGCCGAGGGCGTGAGCCTCCGGACGACGTCGGAGATGAGACCGTCGATGGCTCCGGGGTCCGCGTCGGAGCGTCTCTGCAGCGCCTCCCGAACCACCTCCAGCACCAACTGTTGCGCTTGAGGATCCCTGCGTCCATGGCGAAAATGGCAGTGGGGCCTCTCGCACAGTCCGCTCTCGAGGAAAGGGCAGTCCACCACCTTGAAGTGCCCCGTCGAAGGCAGCATCTTCTCTCTCAGATCTTTTCTTTGAATCTCATTGTCTCTTTTCGGTTTACGAACGCGAAAAACATCCGAGTAGAACCTCGGATAGTTATTTCGCGCGACGCGATCTTCAGTCACGGTTCATTACATAAGCGCATTTTAAATATTATAATTCAATTCAGGCGATACATTCGGCGGCCGCGACCGATACTGTCATTTTGCAAACAGCCGAAGGAGAAGCCTCGGCTTGTCGGCCTTTACGCCCCCGCCTATGTTTTTTTCTTTTTCTTTTAATAAAAACAAATAAATATGTTCAAATATTAATTAATTAATAATTCAACGATGCTTTCGTAGTGCGCCAGCAAAAAAAACCTAGTTCAAAGTGAGGGTCAGAAAAAAATCAAACACACAAATCCAGGGCCGACCCGAGAGGAGATCGCCCGGGGCACCAATTAATCCAAATTATATTTAACATTGTATAGATATCTCTTCAATTCATTTTGCAGCATTTCCCCATTATTTTCTTCAAACAAAAATCAGAGATAATATCAAATAATTCAGATTCATCAGATTGTAATGAAAAGACGGAACATTTTTGTTATGATAAAAAATATGAAACTTTTTGTACGTCAGAGTCTATCTCTATCTTCGGTTTTTTGGTTTGATTTTGCTGATAACATGTGCTTGGCGTCTTATGTTTCAAAATAATTCCACATGGATCTGTTGCTCAGTACAAAAGTTTTTAACCAAAAACAATCGACCACCGGTGATTAATTTTTATAACAAAACAAAAGGCGGAGTTGATCTTGAAGACAAGATGACTTATGAATATTCTTGCGTAATGGTGACAAGGCAAGACATTGATATTATGGCTATATATATTATGGTAGATTTAATAATAAGAAAACCGCAAAAGTCAGCGATCGAATTATTTGTAAAGACTTTTGCCCCCCCCGAAGATCTTCCTACATCGTCTACACTTAGTAATACTCGTAATATTGAATGAAGACATACGTGTTTAACTTTTGTTCTGGTATTAAGATTACGCGTGTATCGTGTTTTGTTTAAATTACCGGATTGCTATGCATTTAGAATTTTTAGTTTATTATTTTTGTATGTTAAATATTTATAGATGTATCGTTTTAGGTTTAATTTTTATATATATATGTATATGTTTTTGATCATTTATTTTTTAATATTATTTGTAAAGAAAAAATGTAAATGTATATATTGTGTTTTATTGCGAACGTTTGAGAAGCCACGCATGCTTGACGTCATCGGGTCTAAGTAAGAAATGCGTTTGTGAGCGAGCATAAATAATGACAAAAAGGCATAGCGTGGTTTCGTTCTATGCTGTATAAAAATATTTCGTTCTCTCGACGGTTAATATTGTACTTCACCAATGCTCATTTTGTCATTGTCACAAACATATAAATTATTTAGCCACATAAGTAAGAAAGTTTATCCAAGGCCGGCCTGAGAATGCTCAAGGGAAATATTTGTTTAAAACTATATCGATTTTTTTAATGTGGAGGACAAATACCTGAGAGAGCTAAAATAATAAAAAAAAGTTCATCATGGAAAATTTTATTTAAAAATCATCTCTGAAATTTTTTTTTTTGAGGAATCGAAAGAATATTGATACCGGTTTAAATTTAATCCAATGGCGTCCTCATTTGGAGTAATTGTCGCCCCTTTTGGGACTTGCACCCCGGGTGACCGTCCGTGTAGCCCGCACTGAATTTATCAATTGATCGTTATATAATGAAAAATATTAAGATATGAAAAGACCTCAGGTTAAACTAACAAAGTGAATGCTTTATAATTTTTTTTTTACAATTTCAATATTTAGCCGTTTTGTGCTCAATAGTCTATGCGTTTATTTGTCCCTGTCTGCAATGGTCTCTGTGTTAAATTTTTATTTTTTAAAAATAATTACATTTTTTTTAATTACTTAAACGACATCTCATTGTATTTTATGTTAATGACTAATTATGGTTACACTAAATTCAGTTTTATTATTGATCTTGCTTTATGTAATGGTATTAAATTAACCATTTTATATTTTAATTTAAACGCTTATTTCTAAAAATTATACTTAGCATATTTTTTTTTACTTTGTTAAAGAAAAAATAAGCATGTATAATTATGGGCTGTGATTTTAAGAAATTGTATTGTAATTAAATCTGAAGTTATTAGCTAAAACATATTTTTATACCATAATTTGAAAAATATTTGTATAATGGCAAACACGCGGCGCCAGCTGCTCAATAATTGTACACGCTGGCAACATTTGTTTTGGCGCGCGCGCATTTACTTGTACACGCGATCCGCAGGTTCGTTCTCGTCTTCGTCAGTAATGCCTTCAGAGACCAACATGGTTAATCAAGTGCTTCGATTCGCACGCCTCACTGAGTTGGCCTTCGCTCCCGCGAGGGCCTCTGCCAAAGCCGCCGGATACGACTTGAAAAGGTAAACTATTCTAACATAGCTTAATTTTGAGGTTCACTTTTAGAAACCGTTATCTGTTCGTACTAAATTTTAACTTAATTATAATATGATATAAATTATAATTTCAGCGCTTACGATTGCGTCGTCCCAGCGAAAGGCAAAGCCATAGTCAAAACTGATATTCAAATTGAACTGCCGTCCGGTTGCTACGGCAGAGTTGCTCCTCGATCCGGTTTAGCGGCCAAGAACTTCATAGATGTCGGCGGTTAGTATTTTAATATATCATATTCATAGTGTGTAATAAATAATATATCATATAAAATCTCCAGCTGGCGTCATCGACGAGGACTACAGGGGAAACGTCGGAGTGGTGTTGTTCAATCATTCCGATCAAGATTTTCAAGTCGCTCGCGGGGACAGGATCGCTCAGCTCATCTGCGAGAGGATCTATTATCCGGAAATCGAAGAAGTTCCTTCTCTTACCGAGACGGAGAGAGGAGCTGGAGGTTTCGGCTCCACTGGAACTAACTAATTCAATAAAACCTTTTTCTTCTTTTAATTATTCTTAATGTTATTTTTTATTTTATTCTTAAACTTGAATATGTGATATTGATAATCGACTACTTTGTACCGTTTTTTAATAATTAAACAGTATTTTAATAAAATATTCTATAATTGTGAACGAGAGCATGGATCCTTACACCTAGTATCAAACATACTTTGACAAGAAGTCAACACGAGATCCGCAAAAACTTCTTTCACTTCCGAAACGGTTATTATGGATGATATACTTTTATGCATTTTCTGTGATCATTGTCTATTTATATCGGATTAAGATGATTCGCTTGCTTCTATTACAATTTCATTATCTTTTGATAAAATACTTTCTATAATATCATTTGCATAAGAAATTATGAAAGCTTTGGAAATATATACTTGTGTTGAGTCAACTACTGTTTTAGGAACACTCTCAGTTTGTAAATATTGTAACAAGGAAAATAAACTTTTATTTCTATGAGTTGAGGCATTTTTCATTTCACAACTAATTATATTTTCATTTTTCTTAATAGTTCAAATGTAAGATTAATTACTCCTTCCGCCTCTAAAATAACCTAAATTAACGCCAATTTCTAGTGGTTTTAGAACGTCTACCACATTATCCAAAATTTTAAAATTAAATTCATTATACAAATTATTTTGACGTAAGACTTCAAGAATTCTTCGCTTTTGTCCTCTTCCTCGGATTTGTCATATTCATTTTGATTATTTTTATAAAAAACTTCCATTATAGCTAAATAAACTGGGTGATGATAGCAAAGTTAGGTTTCGATTACAATTTATTTGCAATATTTTTTTATTACTGCTGCACCATTGTGAGTGTTTAACAAATATTTTATTATTTCGATTATGAAAGTATTAAAAATGTGAATTATTCACATTCAAACAAAACATTATGAATAATATATTAATAAATATTATAAATAATACTTGTAATTTATATTACATATTACCTGATAGACCTGTTGATTCGATGAGATCTTGTGATTTTCCCTACCCACTTTTTACACGTACTGATAGTGATACACAACTTTCAAACGCTAAATGAAATTTGCAACGGATTTTTTAATTTGAAACGGACTACATTCTGAGGAAAAGATGAGATGACATTGTATGAATATATTTTCAAGCATTTATTATTCAGAATTTTTACTCTCCAACATAATTATAGGAGTACTTGACTGCCGCACAATATTTGGTCCGTTATATCCAAAGTCCGTTTTATCGAGGTTTTACTGTATTATTAATAAAAAAAGCACTATTATATTATTATTTAACATCCAAACTTTCTTATTTATATACGACACATTTAAAACAAAATATTTATTTAAAAAAAGTCGGTTGATTTTTTATATTCCAACTTATTAGTGTTAGCTTTCATTCTTCGATAGCTCCGATGATATGGTGTCTGTTCTAGATTCTTTAATGTTATTCAATCAATCTAATGAAAATATTATCTCATAGGTATTATTCTTCAGTTGTATGTTTTTTAAAATAATATATTTATATGAAATTTTGCATTTTTATAAATCTTGTAAATATATTTATTGGTGAAGAATATAAAAAATAAAATAACAAATTTAATTTATATATTTAATTTATTCAATATAAAAATAAAACATACATATTTATGTAAAACATGATAGATAACATAGTTCCAATAACAAATATAATTTATAATAAACATTAGACAGTGTTATATTTTATGATTTCACAGAAAAGTTAATTGTTCGGGGAAATAATCAGAAGCTTTAAAGGTTTTTGGGGTCTTATAAGATAGTTCAGAAGGCTTGCTAATGTTCGGCGAGGAGTCTCTGCTAATTTTGTTTAGCAAAGGTTTGATGATGCTTCTTAGTTTGCTGTCTGGTACTCCGAGGTTAGTTTCAGCCGTTTCAACGTCTCTTTCTAACACCATCACGTCGTCGGTAATCTTTACCAGCATCAATTGAAGAAATTCAATTCGGCTGTGAATAATGTCCAATTGACCTTTGCACTCGATGATCTTCAGATAAGATTCGGATGAGCAATCATCGTATCCTGTTTGAACGACTTTCAACAATGTTTCGAATTCTTCAAGTCTGGTGAGCATTTCTTCGACTACCTGATTGAGTTGTTGAAATTTCTTGGATAAGTCCACGTTTAAGCAATTGGAATAGTCTTGAGCTACTTCGTTTACGTTTACCATCTTGATGCTTGACAGATGACAGTGACAGTTAGCTTGGCCATAAGCGTAACAGTTTCACTTAGGTCATAAGCGTATAAACGTTGTGCTTATGTTTTTAAAATTAGCAATTGCTTATTATAATAAACAATATATATATATATATATATATATATATATATATATATATATATATATATATATATATATATATATATATATATATATATATATTTAAAGCAATTTCGAAATATAAGTTTAGCAAGCTTTTTATGAAATTATTGATTAGAACCTTGAAAATGTATTATTTTGTAAGTTATTATATGAAAAATTACAAAAGGCAAAAAAAATATACGTAAACTTAATGGCTTTTAATTCGAGTTATATAGCGCTTAGAAAGTGCGTAAGTATTCTTACAAGAGCAATATTTTTTGCGAAAAATTAAATGAATGTTTATTTCACTGAAAGAGGAAAAATAGTTTCTTATAAATAATGCCTAAATATCAAAAAAAAAATATCGTTTTCGTAGCACTAAAAAAATAATAAAAATATAAATTACTCGCCGGTTGCAATTTTAACATTCTACATAACACTGCTAAGAGAGATTGCAATTGTTTGAGTATTGATATAGAATTTAATGTTATTACAATTTATAATCGATTTACCTCTTCAACAAAAAAGACGACTGAATTAAAAAAAATCAAGATGGAGTGAAATATTACGGTGTATACCAATAAGGTGGCTGACTCTTTTACCGGCTATTGAATGACTATTGACCAATTTTGCACCTATTAAATCGTATTTTATTGAGCATTATGAAGCGTATGTAAAATTTGTAATGCATGTTTAGGGGTGGTGATGATGGCGGGTGGCAATGAGACACAGATTGAGCCGCTGCAGTAATATTTATTTAACGGTTTACGGTGTTTACATGGTTAGAATGGGGCGGACGCGCGACGGCACGCGTCCGAACCCTTACAAGCTTGCCGGAAGAGAGGGAGCCGTCACAACACCGCTATTTCTGCGCCGACCAGTTTTGGCCATAACAAATCTATATTGGCCCCCATACGGCTCCGGCCCTAGCAATTTACAATTGCGAACTATAACCAGGGGGAGGTATGGGGGCCTTGGCGCTGCTGTTGATTAAATGCTGGCGGCGCAAAAGTAGCAAAGTCGTGACGTATGGTGTGGCGGCGCGGCCTCCAGTGACGCGCGGCGTGCTTCGCTCCAAGCCGAGTGGAACACGCGTAGACCCGGGCGGTGCGTAGGGCTCCAGGGGGCGCGAGAAGAACGGGCATGTCCGGGAGCACCTTTCGGGGCCCTGTGGTGCGTCGGTGCAGCTACACAGGGCGCGCGCGTGACGGGCCCCGAACATGTGGTTCGAGCTCGGAGTCGCGGGGGCGTAGCCCTACGGGTGCGTGACGGGTCACGCGTGGTCCACTCGAGCCTGGTCTACGGCAGCACTTCGGTGGCTTCCCGCTGAAGGCGCGTGGCGGCGCCGGGTGCTTCCTGGGTCACGTGGTCGGTGGCGGCGTCTGTCAGTGGCGACGGTGGCTGACGATGGCGGCACATGGTCGGGGGCGCAGGCCCATCGTCTTGGTGGTCCGCCAGCTCGAGTCCGGGTCCAGGGAAGCACCGGCGGGATGGCAGCAAACAGCTCAGCAGCGGCTCGGCTTTTGTACTGCAGCGGCGTCTGTGTCTGCCATTTTGAATCTGACTCCATGTACGTGCTTCAGATCACGTCGGGGTCACCAGTTTAGGAGTGGTGATGATGGCGGGTGGCAATGAGACACAGATTGAGCCGCTGCAGTAATATTTATTTAACGGTTTACGGTGTTTACATGGTTAGAATGGGGCGGACGCGCGACGGCACGCGTCCGAACCCTTACAAGCTTGCCGGAAGAGAGGGAGCCGTCACAACACCGCTATTTCTGCGCCGACCAGTTTTGGCCATAACAAATCTATATTGGCCCCCATACATGTTTGCTTAATATTTCAATCAGCGCTAAAAAATGTAGTAATGTTACAATTGTCGACGTATATTCAATTATGAATAATGTAAGACAGTCCTTGATTAAGCATAATAATAAATGCTATTAGGGAGTAAATATCCATAAGATTTCATTTAATTGTAATAATATAGATTGCAGCAGAAAGTCTGCGAGTCGACAATCCTGGATATTCTCGTTCAGACTCGGTAACTGTAACATTCAGTAACGGTAACATTCTCATCGCTTCTCCTGCTCCGTGGCCACCCAATTTTATTTATATTTAGCGTTGAGCCGATCTCCTAGAACTTTCTGCGCCATGATTTAATTGAATTAACACTCGGACATTGATTCGCACTGTGTAATCAGTGGTGAGGTCGAAACAGGCGCTGAACAATTACATAATAATAGTTGTTTTTGTAAAACTTTTTTACATAGAACGCACTTTGTTCCCCCATGAAGCGATCCATTGCGACTAAATTTCCAAGGACTAAGCTCCCACAAGCCTCCTCTTTCGCGCGGTTTCCGCTCAGAAGCGATTTAAAAAGTGCAAAAACGTATGGCCCATTCTGTATATTATAAGAGGCTGGTTTAAATGTTAGCGGTTTCTTTTATTTACGTATGTTCT
The DNA here is from genome assembly GCF_051122295.1 of Plectrocnemia conspersa. Classification (NCBI taxonomy): domain Eukaryota; kingdom Metazoa; phylum Arthropoda; class Insecta; order Trichoptera; family Polycentropodidae; genus Plectrocnemia; species Plectrocnemia conspersa. Next base: position 13,433,234 of record NW_028277173.1, read on the forward strand.
TGATCCTCGCGGAAAGGCCGTATTATCGAGCTGAAAGACCAGCGAAAACATTATTTATTCGTTCTAATCTCTTTATTTATATCTAACTAATTTATTGACAATAAGAAGGTTAACTTCTGCGTTTTTACATATAGAGGCCATAGGTATTTTCTCGGTATTTACCCAAGTATTTCTTAACCATAGCAGGATTTTTAATAGGTATGTCGCTAATAAATTAGAACAAGGATATTCCTTGGTCGCTTTCTGGGCTTTAGCAGCCTGTGGTAGTAAATTTAAGTTTCACTTCCAATAACACGCTATTATTTCAATTTTGAATTCAAAATATTATATAGTGTGCTGATTAATGACACATGATTAATTTATTTTTATATAAAAATTAGTACGTTTTTTCACACGTGCTATTCATATAAGATTCACCAACTTAAGAATTTACTGTGAGCAATTTTATTACCTACGTAAATGTGTGTATATATTATTTGTATTTATATAGACTCTATATTATAGAGAAAGTTGACGGAAAACTCTTACTAAAAATATTATAATTACTTTAAAAGTTATTGATTAGAATTAGTATATGAGCTACTCATTTATTTTCCAAAGAGATATACATATGTAATTTTTGAATTCTGACTATATTTACGTAATATCGAAACATAGATTTTAGTTATAACTACCTACTTCATACATAGTAAAAGCTTATATTTACAACACATATTTTTTAGTATTTACTTTCTGCTACATATTATATATAATAAGAGGAGAAAAATTTTATTGTCTTTGATATGTTCTACTTTTATTTAAAAGTAACTATTTGTAAAGGATTGAAACTTAGATAATTATTTCAAATTTCGACTATAGATGGAAGTAAGAATTTTATTTGTAGTGCCAAAAAGGCTGAATCTATTGCCTAGTGCCAAAAAGGCTGAATCTATTTAAAAAAATAGCATTTAAAAAAATTGCTAATTTTAATTTAATAAACATTGTATTCATATTGCATCTTTATAAGTAAAATATGTTTTTATTTAATGAACAATTATAAATATAATTGCTGTTCTCACAGTTTAAGATACTGTTGCACGCGTTGGCTTTTGCGCAATCTGTCGCACGTCGGATTAAAAATGCGTTGATTTAGCGTAGTACTAATATATATTAGTAATAAATATTTATACATACTACTATATAGTAGTATGTATAAATATTAATTGATTGTTTGTTAGTGCTAGTGAATAAGCTAAGTTATACGTTGATGGCTAATTCATGTTGTTAAGGATGTTGGGATTCGAAAGGGATTACTCAATTTAAAAGGGGTATTAGTCCCACAGAATTTCAGAAATATATTGTTTACGATGGTCAAATGGTTTAGGATAAATGAGTATATTACTCAATTATTGCCTCATAATTGTAAACAACATACCCTCAAATGTTACATATTAAATTCTACCCATCAAGAGTTTTAACAACGAGGTCGACTTGATACAATTTCGGGAGAAAATACTATGGATTCTATACATTAGTGAACGCCATGGCTTTAAAATTTTACATACATACACTCGCGCGTGCTAGAGTCGAGTCACAATAATAAAGTTATATACGTCGCACGAAAATACGATTGTGTGTTGTTTTTGCTTCTACCTGCGCTGCAATAACGGTTATTATCAGGAAACTAAAACGTATCGGCATAATTCGAAGCATGTATACAGAAGTCGATAACAATTTTACATGATTTTACAATTAAAAACTTTGGGCAGTTTTCTTTGGTTTCGTTTCAACAAGAATATCACTTTCTTATGAAGTAGAAGAAGTATGAAAAAATGTGAGAGTACCGAATCCAAAGATAGTTTGCTGTTAACTGATACGTCAAAATGCATTATCTACGTATACAGATGTATGCGAGAGAGAAGCGATACATGCGCGTAAGAATATTCGTTGACTCGCTTGTTCTTGTTGAAGCGGCAATGCTCATTTCAAGTTTTTTCGTCTGTGTCACATCCGGCTATAAAAATAAATACTTCGGTCCATTTCGCACAAAATAAAATATATGTAATATCACAGTAACTGGTTGTCAACTCCTACAATGTGATTGGGTATTTGTTATTTTGCAACTCGATTTCTGGAAAAGCCATCTTTAATGTTTTTAAAAATTTAATTGAGTTTTTTTTTTTATGAAAACGACATAAAGCGAAAGAGCGGCATTGATTTTTGATTTTTATTTTTAATTATTAAAGAATATCTAATAACCAATATACACGACCTAGCTCTAATTTTCATTCGTGAAATTAGGGAAATCTAAGTAAACCTAATCTGTGATGATCGATCGGAATTGTAATTAGATAATAATCACTAATTCCGTTCTCCAAGACACGATAGAAATTTAACTCTAAGGTTCATATGAGAAGCAAATTTAAGTATTTTAGGTCAATAGTCAGAAACTTAGACCACTCGTCTATCGTGCTGGTTAATGTCAGAACTAGTGTTCTCAATCGAATATTCGATTATTCGATTTAATCGCCCGATTTTCAATTATACGTATATTCGAACAATTGATCGAATATTCGTTTATATTATGGCCAAGGAAATTTAAATAAAATCATTATTTGAAAAAAGCGCTTTTATTTTGTTTCGAAATTTTTTTCTTTTTATTTATATTTATATACATTTGTTATTAGTTTACCGTAAAATCGTACACCTCTAAAGCATTAAAAACGGCATTCTATACATTTTTCGAAAGTCACTCATATATCCGCTGTAAATTTGCTGTTGACATTCTCGGAAAACGCCCCTGAACAAAAAGTATGTAAAATAGTAAATTAAGCATTTTCCATTTGATGCTCTCACTGATTAGTAATTTGCACAGCATTGTGTTCTACATATTTTATAAAATTCATAAACGATTGTGAAAGTAATTAATAATTAATATTAACCAATAATTGTTTTTTAATTAAATAATATTTTACAAGCAATTAATTAATTTTTTGTACTACCTTTGTCTCTGCAACTTTGAATTTGCAAAGTTATAAAATTGTTGTTGCATTTTGTAACATCCTATTTGTGAAAATAGTGATTTTCTGCATTAGCTATTATTAAATCAACCGCGTTTTGTGGTGAAAAAATAACCCCGAGTAGTACAACACATTTGATTTGATCAAGGGGGATGCTAAGATTTTTTTTAAATATGAAGCATAGTAACATAAAGTTAGAAACCATTGCATTACAGTATAATATTTCCCCTTAGAATTATATCAAGTCGACCTCTTTGTTAAGATTTTACAGAGTTGTCGTTCCATTGATAAAATAATTCCCCGATCCATAGTAACAATTTAAGATGTAACATTTGCGGGTATTTTTTTAGAAACATTAGGAGCATTATATTACATCAATACTGTTTTATGTGATTTCTAAAATTTCTTTCACTTCAGAAACCAATTTAGTTTTGAATAATGCCCTTTCTGTAGTTTTGCTGTTTTTACATTTTACATGTTTCATTCTATGAGTTCCAAATGCTTACACCATATAACATCTGCAGGGTGCGATATTTTTTATAAAGCAGGGTATATATTTTTTAAACCAATAAAAATAATATCGAAATTTTTCATGATAATCGAGAGTATATAGAACAGGTTTAGATAACATGTCGATTGCTGGTTATAACCCGGTCGATCGCGAAACAATGTATTCATAACTGATACATCTTATTAGACGTATCAGTTATTAACATATGTATATTAATTATTACATATATAGATACATCTAGATGCCGCTATCAGGCAGTAGAATTGCAATGGCAGGTCTTGGAACTCAGAGTGTCATCGTTGGCGTGTCGAGTTCTATTATTGTCGGCTGTGATTTCGGTGAAGTTACAGTTTATGAACAACCATTTCCTATTAAAACTAGATACAAATTCGCGTAATATATGCCGAATAACTCTGATAAATTTGGTAGCAAATTTTGGCTTGCGTCAGATGGCAAAAAACACATGCATATATTATAAATAGATTAATATATTTCTAAAATTATGATACTCATCAGTTATCAACACCTCTTAGTAAATTTGTTGTATTAAGTTTATGAAACAAATTATATATGAAAGGAAGAATTGTAACTACCGGCATTTTTTTCACAAATGAATATAAAAAAACTGTACTGTGAAACCATAGGGGTTTGCCAAAATGTTTTATGCAAAAAAGGGTAGTGGGGCTTGTTTTTCATCATTACTCTAAAAATCAAATAATCGTGTTCTCAGAATTTATAAAAGTAAATCAGATAAAAAACTTTGAATTTATATTTCATTTCATTTAACGGGGTCAGTTTGAGGCTTATATCATATTTCACAACGGTATTTCATTGGTCCGCTTGCGCCGAGCAAAGTTGTCATATACGTTCCAAATCATTGTTATTCCGACACTCGCAGCAAACGGACGTCTTCAAATTATTATCGCTATATACGTAAATGATAACGATTGACAAATTATTGATTTTGATAGCTTATACCTTTCACTATTTCAACATAAAAAAAATTGTTAACACTTCTAATCAGTCTAAATTTGTTTAAAATATAGAAAGGAGTAATGATACGTATTTCGAACGTACATCCGCATCTTAAGGACGGAATAGCGTAGTTCGTAACGTCTCAGACTAGTAACTCTGAGGTTGCGGGTTGGAGCCCCGGCAGTAGCATTCGAATTTTTATTTATAAAAAAATGCGATATTATTAAAAACCGGCCCTAGCTGCAGTGACATATATTGGTTATAAATTATATAACATATAATAATTTATAATTATTATTATAAATGTCATTTATTCCCAAAGTGGTTAATACTTACTTGTAGGTATTCATTACATCTGATTGTAACACATTGGGCTTACGCCTTTTGGGTTACAACGGAAGATTTAGTAATAAAATAATATCGAAGGTATATCCGTATCTTGTACTTTTGTCATCTCATTTTTACATATGAATAATGACGAAATGGATAGACCTCAAAGTGACTCTGTTAAAAGAAATAGTTTTTTTACCATTTTTTAATAATAATACTAAATTTGAAGTAGATATACGTGACCAAATGGTAAGGAAGTAAATATATATAAGTGCTTGAAAATTATAGAAGGTATCGATAGAAGTAAATCTATCATGAAAGGATTTTTTATTTCAACTAACAGAGGAACTTGCTTTAAAAAATGACCGTGAATCGTTTTTTAGATTAATTTAATATGATTTTTGTTTTAAATTATTTTTTTTTCTTTACGATGTATAGAAAAGTTTGCTTTGTAGTTATTTATTTATAAATTTCAGAAAATTATTTATTTACTTACATATTTGAACATTGCAAATAGAAAAATATACGCGTAAGGTATTGCGCTGAAACACTTTTCAGGTAGTTGCGAATTAAAGCGGGAGTTTAAAAAACATTTCTTATAAATTATTTAAATACATTGCATTAATATGCTTTTATTTATTTTCTAAATGATCAGCTATTACATAATTATGTTTATTTCTATCACAATTTATTGATATATTTTGCTTAATAAATCAGCAGCATTCATAACGTTTTCATAATTTAAACTATCCATATGCTTTCGATTTTTAAATCAAAAGTACCCAATTGCCAGATTATTATTTAATACGGAGATTTTTTTGTAAAACCAGATAAAATTATTTTAAATAGTGTATTATTATTTATTAACAACTTATATATATTATGTCAACTAATATATTTTACTTTCTGTCCTGTTAATATTAAAATTAAATAACTTACATGGTCTTAAACAATATTAGTATGAGCAATCGATTTGTAATCAATTTTTGTGTGAGCAAGTTCCTTCGATTTTTTTCTAAACAAGTTAGACATATCTGATATAGAGTATAAAGATAAACATTTTGACTGGTAATAGTCGAACAAACTGCATTCTGCTTTAGATAAAAAGTGTTAAATGCAAACGGTAGACAGTAGGGCATGGGTGTCAAACTCAAAAGTACAGCGGGCTAAATTACACGGTATAAACTTATGCGGGCCGCAAAATAACAAAATCAACAATTTTCATTTAAGTAAAGATTTATTTTTCTCCCTCAAAGGCGTGAATACAATAAAGCAAAAGCAAAGAAATTAAAATGTAAATAAAAATATTAACATAATAAATTCAAAGTTTTTCCCAGATATTTGGCATCTTTTCTTTTTTATTAATTCTTATATATTGTGAAAAATAGTATCTGAAGTTGCAACGTTTAGAACTGCTGCTATATGCTAATCGGTAATTTTGCTTCTCACTGTCGACTTATTCCCCTTCAAAATTTATCGTGAATTCCTGCTCACACCGATATGTGCTACCAAACATTAAAATGATTTCCATTGATATTTTCCTTGTATTTTCATATTTTGGAGGTAAATATTTCTAAAATTCGGGCACACCGACCTTATTGAATTTCGTCTGCATTTCTGTATTGCATTGGATATCGATTATCTCCTTCTTCAAATAGCCAGACTCTAATTCTATATTATTTGAAAAAATTGTACAAAACAAAGCGAACTTTCCTTCTAAACATTAAAAACAACAAGCCTTCTTTCGAATTCAGTTCTCAGATTTGAAATTTTGTCACCGTATTTTGAATATGATATATTCTCAAACCCTCTGCATGTTGGAAAATGGGCTAAATCCCCATTTTTCAGCTGCTTTTCCCAAAGAACTAACTTACATTTAAACGCTTTAATATGGTCAAACATTTGTGTTATTATCTGATCTCTTCCTTGCAATTGCAAGTTTAAATCACGCAAATGTTTCGTTATGTCCACCATGAAGGACATATTTTGTGAACATGCTTACGTCTTGATTTTAAAATTTTAAAAATTGTCATATTTCTTATTTTAAATCCCAAAATGTTTTGGGTACCTTGGCGTTGACTGCTGGATTTGCGCGAACCAAATGTTGCTAGTGCATAAATATTTTTGCTTTATTATTTTTATTTTTACTGGCAGCACTGGTTGATTGACGTTTACATTTAAGTTTTTTTATTACTACATTATATTAGTATATAACTCTTTAACCAATATATAAATTAATTTGGCGGGCCGCAAGTTTGACACCCTTGCAGTAGGGGATACGATTTCCGAGAGGTAAAAACAAACGGCAATATCGTCGGCCGTCGCAGCTCAGCGGCATCGAAACAAAGCGAGTCAGCGGGACCGGCCCGCAGCTCGCACTTGGACGCCTCTGCGACTCAACTTGTTGAGCCCCTCTTCAGTCGTCAGCGCACAGCGCTCGCGTGCGGTCGTGCGGTCGTGCGTCGTGCGCGTTGTTACCGTTTGCGTGTGGCGAAACACGCTCCGTCTCACCTGCCAGGTGCGTCCCGCGACATGTGGCCTCTGTGCGTGTGTATGTGCATAAGTGCGGTCTGCTGCGAACGCACTGTGAGTGTAGTCAAAAGTTCATAGATTGTCTGCTGCTGCTGCTGCCGTTGCCGCTGCTGATCACGCCGCGATGCAGATCTCTACCTTCGAGCGCCGGGGGCACGGACCGCTCTCGGACCATCGATGCCGCAACTTGCTCTTCTGCTGTCTGCTGCTGCTGTTCATCCCCGCGAATCCTCTACAGTTCGACTCAGGTGAGAATAGTTTACCTGCTGTTTCTTACGCGTATACCTTCGTGTCTCCTCCGATCTACCTGCGAACCTTTTTTTGTGTCGCTCGACTTCCCTTTGCCGCGCTTACCTGTGCGAGTCAGTCGCGCTCAACATTTTCGCCTTCACAATATTGTCACAATCTTCTGTAAACTTTGCTCTCACTCATTACAACTCTATATTATCTCAAATTAATAATACACAAACAAATTTCATTTAATAAATTATGCTCTAAATGTCTAAATAAAAGTTTTTTGAGTATAATTATGTTTAAAAATCAGTTAGGTTTCCTTCAATACTTGTTCTATTAGACATGAATGAATTACTATGAAAATTTATAATTCTAAACCTATTACTTAAAAGCAATTTATCCTAGCTTTAATGTCTACTACAATTATTATTATTTTATATTTGTTTAGCCTGATTAAACCAAAATTCAAAACATTTTTGCAAGTGGATTTCTGGTATACTTATAATGCTTGTATAATAATTCAATTAAATATAATATAGTTTCACAAAAAATTAACATACAATTAAATTTAAAATAAAACTTATTAAATTATATCAGTTGGTCATTTAAGTGTTATTTTAGTTATAAAATTACTATTTCCTGTCCTTTTAACGTTCGATTTAAATACACCACTCTAGTTGCAGCCCGATATTTAAAATCACCATTATTTCTGCAATAGATAAATCCATCAAAAAGTGGAATATCATTTTCTGCATTATGTACATGCATTTTTATTAATTCCATATAAAATACATTTGATTTGATTTCTCCAAAAATTATAGAGAAAGAATTCTCGAAACGAAACACTAATTACAGAAAACTAACTGTAAATTAAATGATTTTAACTAGCAGGAACAATAAAATTGAGAAATAGGTTTGTTTAATTTCAAATACAGATGTGAAACGACGTATAATTCAAGTGTTCTAGTTAATTTAAAACAGAGTAAAATATGTTTCATTCAACCCACTGCTTGAATCAGACACACAATTGCTTTATATATTATTTTTTGATCAAGTTATTTTAATGTTTTAAAATCAATTTTGTCACTGATTGGTTATTTATTGTAAATCTTCCTTCGCGATATGACAGACTCAATAAAATCAAATGCATCAAATTCCGTAAATTAGTAAAGTATTTTATTATAAATAAAAAATATTACAGCTTAGAATCAATAAATGCGATCGAGAATTCTCGAAAAATTCTTAATAAATTTAATACTCTTTTCATATAAAATTTTTATTTTAAAGTTTCGAAAATATTGTTTTTCCAAAAATGTTTATGAGAATCTTGAGAATATTTCAAAATTTTCATTTAAAATTAAATCATAAATCAAAACCTATTAAAGTAACAGTGAAGATCATAAGCCAACAATATGATAATATTTTAAGCTCAGAAGGTATATTCAAATTTTTATTTAATGCTCTAAAAAAATTTAAAATAAATTGCTACAAAGAAATTTTTAATCTCGAGAATCTAAAAAAGTCGAGAATCTAAAAAAGTCGAGAATTCACAATCACTAGTCACTATACATGACTTACCTTGATTTTATTTTAATTATTCATCCGTGAGATTATGAAAATCTAAGAAAATTCAATATGTTTTTATCGGTCGGAATTATAATTAAATAATAATCACTAATTTTGATCTGGACACTAGGTCAAAGTAGTCTTTTATATATTAGTCGGCGACTTATTCCACTGGTCTATCGTGTTGGGTTTCGCATTGACTTTATGTTGATACCCTTATATATATTCAATAGCTTATGTTCTTAAAATAATAAGTCGTTTTTATAATATACAGTAAGTTCTCGACTTACGCGGTTAATTCGTTCCAGAAAAATTCGCGTAAGTCGAAAATCGCGTAAGTAGAGGAATACTCATCCGATATGTATTAAATATTAATACATTCCCCCAATCATCCGAACGATACTTAAAAGAACTAAATGCCGTCTTCTTGTATGTATACATTAAGTTAAAATGAAAATAAAAGCATTATAAAAATTTATTCTATGTGTAAAATGTCTACATACATTATAATCTTAACTTTTTTTACAAAATAAAATGAGAAACAAAAATAATATTTATACATACATATTCATTAAAATATCATTTCATAATGTCTATACTATTCCATTTCAATATCTTTAGGTGTTGGATTTCTTTTATCTAATAAGAAACCGTACTTATCCAGTGAAGATTGTATTTTTTTTCTCATAATAGATATTTTTATAACAGGAAATAGCGTCCTGAACTGCTTTATTGGCTTTCTCAAACCGATCAATGTAGGGATCTTGTGCTTTTAAACCAGCCATTCCTTGGTCTATCAAATTGAGGCATTCTTTCATTTTTTGTACTCAAATTCTTTTGTTTCTTTGACTTCCTCCTCCGAATCACCGCCGTTGTTTCTATATTCTTCAAGTTCTATTAAATCTTCATTGTTTAATTCCACTCTATGACTTTCTAACAATTCAATGAAATCATTTTCATTTAGATTTAAATTTAATTGGTTTGTCATTTCAACAAGATCATTAATTATGTTATCTTCCTGCATGGGGTCTTCAACAACTTCAAAAAATTGAGGAGTAAGCTTCTTCCAAACGTTTTTCATGGTAGACTTTGCAATTTCATTCCAGGCAACACCAATATTTTTAACAGCTTCATAAATATTGTGTTCTTTCAAAAACTGTGTGAGTGATATACTGTTTTGCCCTTCAGTTACCTTTATGGAATTTCTAAAAGTTGTCCTTAAGTAATATTTTTTAAAGCTTTGTATTAGACCTTGATCCATAGGTTGTATAATATTATAGAGGTCGTATTTGGGGGCAAAAATGCTATTTTGATATGTTCGTGATCACACGGTGGATGTCCCGGTGCATTATCAACCAGGAACAAAAATTTACGCGCAAATCTATATCAACATCGATATTATAACAAATTTTAAATTTTCGAAATTTTTAACCGCGTAACTACGAATCCGCGTAAGTAGATACCGCGTAACTCGAGAACCTACTGTATTACAAAATTGTAAATTATATTGAGTACAGCAGAAAAATAGTGGGAACACAGTCATTCACAATATTTTTGCACAATCCTGCGACGTGTCCAAAATATTAGTTAACCCTTTGCGCTCGTAAGTCGACTATGTGTCGACATCGTATTTCAAGCGTTGCACTCGAACGTCGACAATATGTCGACAAAACTTTGAGTTCATTTATTGGCTTTGTGTTCAAGCAAATTTTGAAAATTTAAATTTATTAATAGTAAAAAGACTTCTGTTAAACACATTTCAGTAATATTGAATTTTTAACTAATGCAAATAACTCAATAATTTTAAATTTACAAGTGTAAGTTTATTGTAAAATTTTTCATCGGAACATGGTCAGAGCGCGCGGTGTTAGGACGGCATCGCGCTAGACTGACAGATTTAGGTTG